>NW_028229515.1:2691902-2828026 GCF_053477565.2 Lygodium microphyllum | reverse complement strand
TATCAGTATGAAAAATATTCATTTTTCATAACGTAAATCCAAAAATAACTTTGGATATTCCATAAAAATTAATCTCTTCTTAAAAAGAAAAATACAAAAAACTAAAATAGCATAATTCATATGCTTCACAAAACTAAAACAACATCACCACAAGATATCTTAGGAAACTCATCTTCAACTATCAATTTTAATTAATAAATATAATATAAAATCACTTGCAAGGAAGGACACTCTTTTATCATTAACCCTCTTTCTTCCTTAGAATAGTCTTAGGAACAAATTTCTGCTCTAACAAGCATATATTTGAGCATAATAACTATTTTAAGGTTTATTCCACAAGTAGTAGTAGTATATATACAACCATCAAGCTAGAGAACATGCTTTGGTATCTGTGGAGATCCCAATCTCATGCCCTCATAGAGATTGTAGTGTGCAATAGTGTGGAGAGAAGATGGGTGAGTTGTAAATGGTAAAAGGGAATTCTATTGATGATGGAGAGAAGATAAGGTGAATCGCCAATCCTATTCTTAGTGAGTGCAACCTACCCATAGTCATGATCATCGTGGTCGTGGTTATGGTCATAGTCGTGGTCATGGTCATCGTAGTCGTAGTCGTGGTCGTGATTGTGGTCATGGTCATAATCGTAGTCGTAGTCGTGGTCATGGTGGTCATGGTGGTCATGGTCATGGTCGTGGTCATGGTCGTGGTCGTGGTCATGGTTGTAGTCATGGTCGTGGTCGTCATAGTCATAGTCGTGGTCGTGGTCGTGGTCGTGGTCGTGGGTCATGGTTGTGGTCATCGTAGTCGTAGTCATAGTCATGGTCGTGGTCATGGCCATGGCCATGGTCGTAGTCATGATCGTAGTCGTAGTCGTAGTCGTAGTCATAGTGGTGGTGGTGGTGGTGGTGGTGGTGGTAGTGGTGGTGGTGGTGGTGGTGGTTGTAGTCATAACCATGGTCGTGGTCATGGTCGTGGTCGTAGTCGTCGTGGTCGTGGTCATGGTTGTGGCCATAGTTGTAGTCTTAGTCGTGGTCGTGGTCGTCGTGGTTGTGGTGGTGGTGGTGGTGGTTGTAGTTGTAGTCGTGGTCGTGGTCGTAGTCGTAACGTAGAAAAAGAGAGAGAGATGGAAGGAGAGGACAACAATTTAAGAAAGAAAAAAAAAGAGAGAGATGGAAGGAGAGGATAACAGTTTAAGAAAAAAAAGAATGATAACAAAAACAAATTGTTTGTTGTAATGTAGAAAAAATGGAAAACGATGAAGGTCCTATTGTTTAAGATCATGAGGCGTATCTTAATCAGTGTAGTTGTAGTCATGGTGGTGCTGGTTGTGGTCATGGTCGTAGTCGTAGCCATGGACATGGTCATGGTCATAGTCATCATGGTCGTGGTTGTGGTCATGGTCGTAGTCATAGTCGTAGTCGTGGTTGTAGTCGTCATCATGGTCATGGTGGTCGTGGTCGTGATTGTGGCTATGGTCGTAGTCATGGTCGTGGTCGTAGTCATAGTCATGATCTTGGTCATAATCGTAATGTAGAAAAAGAGAGAGAGATGGAAGGAGAGGATAACAATTTAACAAAGAAAAAAAAAGAGAGAGATGGAAGGAGAGGATAATAATTTAAGAAAAAAAGAATGATAACAAAAACAATTTTTTTGTCGTAACGTAGACAAAATGGAAAACGATGAAGGTCCTGTTGTTCAAGATCGCGAGGCGTATCTTAATCAACGTGTCCCATGTCCTTGCTCTCAACGCAAGCTGGCAATTAGACAAAAACGTTGATTATTTATAGAACACGTACGACGATTTGGCGAGTTTCAATCTGAGATCATTGATCAGGCGATTGCGGGTTTTTAACAAACGGTAAGAAAAGTTAATATCAATCATACATTGTACTCGCAAGCTAATTGAATATCATATACAATAAGATTGGGTCTGGCTGGCAAATTTTCTATCCAGGGAGGTGATGTCTCGTCCCAAGGAGGGGTGCACCCTTTGTGGCCAATTAGAAGAGTTCGTGGGCATGCGATGGATGGAGTGCATGAGCTAGTCTACCACTTGCAAGGCCAATCTATATCGTCAATGCCAGAGGAGACACGCAACCTTTCAGACCTACCTACAATCTTGGAGCTTGAGATGGAGGAAATGATCGATGCATTGATTCCCATGGATGTCGAGACTTCTGATCCGCTTAGAGAGGAAGCATCCATACCATTATATGATGGGTGCCGAGTATCTCGCCTGAAGACACTGCTTACACTCTTAAGTGTGTAAGCAAAATAATGGTGGAGCGATGCGAGTGTGACCGAGTTATTCAAGGTGTTTATGATTTTTTTAAGGTTATTAAAATATCATATATTACCACTTGCAAATACCATGCCTGAGTCTCGTGATGATGCACGACATGTTTTGAGAAAGCTTGGCATGGACTACAACAACATCCATGCATGTATCAACGATTGCATACTGTTTCGAGGAGAATACAAGACTATGGAGACATGTCCAAAGTGTGGTGCTCACAGGTATCGATAGGACTTGCAAGGGAAAACCTTCCCTCAAAAAGTTTTCAGACACTTTTCGCTTATCCCTCGCATAAACCACATGTTTCGTACGTCTAACATGGCAATCTTGACAACGTGGCATGTGCAGAATAGGTCCACGAATGGAGTTCAACGAATATCAGTAGATTCACGCACATGGAGATACATTGACTCTACCTTCCCAGGCTTTGCCTGAGAGCTAAGGAATCTTCAGCTCGGTCTTGCAATGGATGGCGTGAACCCATTCGGTCAGCGCTCAACTTCTTACAGTGTGTGGCCTATAGTCCTTGTCAACTACAATATCTCTCCATGGATTTCTACAAAGAAAGGACATCTCATCCTTAGCTTACTCGTCCCCGGCTGCTACAAAGTCAAAAATATGGACGTGTATCTTTGTCCATTAGTCGATGAGCTTAAGATTTTGTGGGAGGAGGGGGTCACTGTGCAAGATATGAGCAAGCGCGATGGTCGTTGGTCTGCCAATATTCGAGCCATTCTCATGTGGACGATGCATGATTTTCTAGGATTCGGAGAGTGCTTAGGTGAATAGGCCTTCGTTCTCGTTGGTAATATCTATATTTTATCTCATTCAAGCTTGTATTCACTGGGTCGTGATGTTGGAACAGGTCTGGTTACCTTAGGTTATCATGCATGTCCATTGTGCGGGCCACAGTTAGACTCCCGAAGGTCACAAATCATGAAGAAGATGGTATATCAAGGACACGTTGCTTTCTTGCCAGAGGATCATGAACTCAAGGAAGGTTTTTTTGGACGACCTCCAACACATATGAACGCCACAAGCTGGTACGAGCTGAAAATGGTCCACGCAAAGTCACATCCAAACGAAATGTGGCGGTTCTCAGTTTTCTACGAGTTGCCATATTGGACCCACTTATAGGTCAAACACTTATTAGATCCCATGCATATTTTCAAAAATGTGGGCAACTTGCTATGGGACTACATCACAGGAAAGAGAGACACTATAGGGGCACTAATGGATTTGAAGGAGGTAGGTAAGATGGAGGTGCTTTGGCTGTAGTCGAGTGTTGATGGTCGCGTGCAGCTACCTCGCGCTCCTTGGGTTTTGTCCACTAAAGAAGAGCACATTGTGAAGCAAATAGTTAAGTCTATCCGCACTCCGACGGGTATGATGCGTTCTCTCAGGTCTGCATTTTCTAAAGACGACCAATTATCAGGACTAAAATCCCATGACTGGCATAATATATGTAAGGTTTGTACTACGAATGGATTGTAATTGGCGTGCGCATTTTCCTATTTGGAGTATAGCCATTATTCATAATGCTTTCTCATTTGTGGCAGTTTGTACTACCGATCGCAATCGCAGGATGCTTTACTTTAGAAATACCCAGGGCCATTTACAAGTTGTCGACTTTGGTGCAATGGATCTCACAGAAGGAGATTAAGACGTCCTCTATTGAATCCTCGAGGCGGGGAGCAGTGGAGATGGTCTGTCTCTTTGAAAAATACCTACCCACTAGCATGCTCATGATACAAATCCACCTTCTTGTGCATCTTGTAGATGAAGTGGAGATTGTTGGACCTATCCATGTGCGATGGATGTTGTTCTTGGAGCGCTTCATGAAAACCCTAAAAGGCTTTGTATGACAACGAGCTTGGCTAGAAGGTAGCATGGCTGAAGGTTGGTTGGTGTCTGAGGTGCTAGTGCATATTTCACAATGGTTATCAACGGTGGATCCAGACAACAAAATGCTATGGTTGCTAAATGACGATGATAGAATGACTGGAGATGTGGTGGTTGAAAATGGGATAGAAAAAAGAATGGATGCTACAATGGAGGAGAAGGTGAATCGCTTTTGTATGTTGCACCATGCCTCTATGGAGACGTGGCTTGCCAAGTATCAGATCGCTAGGCAAGATCGAGAAGAAGCACGATCTGAACTCCGACATAGTACGCGTCATCAACCGATTTGATATCCTGAGGGCATGGAGGAGATGCCGTGGTTCATGTCAACGCGATGGTTGCATGGAGCTTTGATCGCAACGTCTCGCGAAGGGGCAGAGGTCTCAATGGAGGAGTGGAAATTCTCGAGGGGATGTAGTCCAAAGGTGATGAGGTGTTTAGGATTTGTCATATCTATATTTTATATGTGATATCTAATTTGAGTATTTCAATGTACAGTACAAAATATATAGTGCAGTGTGGTTGCACGGATGGCATTTTCTCATGGAGCGTATTGACAAAATGCGCTCCACAAAGGACTGTGGTATCATGGCAAGGTTCGAGCAAGAGAGCTAGCAACAAGCAATGGATCCAAACACGATTATAGATGAGATGGAGTATTTTGGAAACTTGCAAAGTATTGTTACGGTGGATTACCGTAGCTTCTCCATGATACTATTCGATGTGCAGTGGTTCAAAGTGGTACTTGGAGGAGCTGGAGCAACAGTTGGACGAGGTCCATTTGGATTTCTTAAAATAGATTCTGAAAAAAAATGGACGGATTTGCGTGACACCTTTGTGTTGCTAGCCCATTGTGAACAGGTTCATGGACTCATTTGTTTGTTAATTGTATTATGACATGGTACACGTCACAATAGTTTAAACTCTCTTATACGTGTTTGTGAACATGTAATCTTCTATCCAAACCCCCGACAACCTCAATGGTGGTATGTTATACCTCCAGCTCTCCGAAGTGCGAGAGTATTTGATCAAAAAGATGTTCCGAGTATAGATGAAGACAACATGCAAATAGAGGGGTTGATATTGCAAGGGGTGGAGGCCACTGAAAGCTTGGAGCTAGCATCGGCTAACAATGATGAAAATATAGGAGTCCGAGAATTCTTTGAGAACGAGGTGGACTCATCCTTTTGTGGTGACATGTCTATCGACCTTCCAGTGTATGCGGAGTTGTGTCAGGAGATTGACATGGGACCATAGGATACTTCATACTTGGAGCATCTACTTACTCAATTCGTTGACCAATCGCTTATAAGAGTACATAAGATATGCATTTTAAGTGAGATCTTTTTTGAAGGATTTATATTACTGTGCTTTGTATGATTTAAATTGATTATTCTAACATCATTTTCTGTATGTGCATGTGACATTTTCAGGATGAGTCGAGGGATGAGCGATGAGGAGTTGCATGATATATTTACGTGTATGTCTCCAGGCCAGATCGCGAGATTCAGAGACATGGCAGACCAGGAGCTGTCTCGAACATCATCACGCCGCTCTGCTAGATCTACTTCAGTGCAATTGGATGCTTCAGCTTTGATTAGATGAGGTCGACGCTCCAGACTTGGGCTAGAGGGAGGGAGTGCTTCAGGGTTAGGGGGATGCTATAGAGATACGGAGGCAATGAGCCTACGGTCAGCACAGGATACAGGTGCCACTCCTTGCTCTCATGGCGGTTCTAGGGAGCGTGGCTCAGGCCCAGGTGGATGCCGTGGAGGCACAAACTCGGTATCTCCGTCTCTTCCTTCAGCTGGAGTTGCGTCACCTCCAGGATTTGTCACACTTGTGGGGAAATCTACTCCAATTACTCCGGATTTTGCTTAGCCGTCTGCAGGTGGCACCCCTATGGGTGCCACTCCGACACATATTACCCCGGTCGGTACACCGGATGCACAGGGGTCTCTTGGATATGCCCAAGAGTGTGGACGTAGATGGGAGAGGACCCATCTTAGGCATACCCCAGGGGGATATGCATATCTAGTCGATGATAGGTTAGGAGACATCATCATGAATGATGAGGGGAGGAGGGTGATGGCTCACATGAGAGAGTTGTGCCAACAAGTTTTTCGACACAACGTCTTAGATCATTGGAAGAACATATCCGAGGGGAGCAAGAACTACATAGTAGCATCCTTGCATGAGGAGTTTCCAGTTTGAGCCTCAGTAGATAGATTTTCTATGGGCTAGATGATGGATTGCATGCGTGCATATATGTCACACTGACGATCGGACGCACGCAAGGCACTCAAGAGTGGGGCTGCAAAGCCCGAGTGGTTAGACGCGAATGACTGGCACCGACTGAGGGAGGAGACTACAGATTCTCCAGGATGTTGGAGTTAGCAGAGCGAGGTGGAGAGGGCACGACTTGAGGCTGGAGTGGTCCATCATCTTGGGAGTGGCGGCCACATAACATATTTAGAGGACTTTGAAAGTTTTTCTTTTGTTTTGCTTGTTTATTTTTTTACAATATCCTTTGTACTGACAATCATGTTTCTAACAGTTATTATTTTGTTTTCTTTGCAGCACTCCATTACAAATTGCAATCTGACCGACCTTGAGACTCGATATGCAGAGAGGCACAGTCTCACTTCATTGATTGACCAATTGTATAGACATGATGGCCCTGTAAATCACTCATCTTTCTTGTCTGTAATTACCATATTTAATTAGAATGCATTATTGTATGATGGATTGATGTGTTGTTTCTTTTTTTGCAGAGTCCGTTCGATGCGCCTTTGCGGTAGGACAAGCTTTCGGATGGCGAGGATATGTAGCTTTCCCTTGTATCCCTGGAGCTTACACACCTTTCTTTTTTGGTCGCCTGATCTGTGTAGACATTTTCTATGTATTAGTGATATCTTGTCATGATTGTACCAATCACTTTCATTATGCGATCATGTATTTATTTCATGTATCAGTGTTATGATTTTAGTATACTTTTTTTTTGTTTGCACGAGCATTGTACACAGTGTAGAAACTATTTTGTATGGCTCAAATAAAGCACACAGTGCTATATGTTGCCCTGCCACAATTTTTTTTCCTTGTTATTGTCGCTATTAGCGCCGCAAATTTACTGCTTGCATCGTTATTGGCGTCATTATTATCGTCGCAAACCATCGGTATCAGCAAAACAGAGGAGTAGGATAATGAGAATAGGAGAGACCCTAAATAGAGCCTAGAGTGATCTAGGATGACTTAATTCAACTTACACAAAAACTCTAATCCTTGAGGTTTAGGTAGGGTTTTGTGGAATAATAATGGGGATGTAACACCTACTAAAGGTAAATTGCAATTCCTATTGCAAAGATAATCAAAGGATGAAGCATAGATTACTCTTCTAGGAGTAAGAGGACTTGTATCTAGGATACCTCTATTACGCGAGAGATATGGATGATAACATCAAGGATTTGTTGCAAACGCATCATGGCAAATCTCACCAAGGCAAGAAAAATCTAAAGGTTGAATGCTAAGCATTCAAAAAAGAACTCCACCTTAGCAGATGTTTTGAGCACCCACCCACATTATTGTTTGTGCTTGTAATTTTAGGAGCACCATCTGTGAAAGGATGGTTTGACTCAAGCTCTCATAAGAATATGGTATAATTAGTTAGGTTAAGTTCCTGGAGGGGCACACCAAACCACCCCCCAGTTAGCCGCCAACCCTATCCAAGGGGGATCTAAATAACCTGATGGGAATGTTGACCAAACCCACCACGAGAGGTCTCTCCGTGGATTAGTTTGATCATAGGAGGATGCTTGGATGCTAGGGGGAGCTCTAGCCATAAATTCTTTGCCTATGGGTCCTACTCAAACAGTCTACATGACTTGAGATGGATTCTAGAGGCTTGCCCTTTTACTAGTGTAAGGATGGAAACTTGGAGTATAATAAGACGCATCCTTACGGATTGCAGGAATTGTGCTATGAAAGGAATTTGTAATTTAGTTAAAATTTTAATATAAAGGTTACTTTCAAGGACATTGTCTTTTTTTGTGTTGATGTATAAAATTACATAAAAGAACATGTGGCTAACGGGCTAATTAAGGAAGCTTCTTGTACGTGCTACCACTAATGTACCCTTATGTAAGTAGAAAACTAAAGCTATCAAGGGAAGCGAGTGGACAAAACCTTTGACAGAGGTTCCATGGTGGTCCTAGAGAACTGGGAGGCTTCTCAATATTCAAACCATGATGACGTATTGGTCGTAGTTAATGTAGGATGTACTCTAAGCAACTTAGTAAGCAAGATTTCATTCTTGTACTTTGAGCTCTCTTCTCCCTCTTGTGCACACATTCTATTGCTGCAAACTTTGATTCTCAACACAACAAAGATGAATAGCTTCACGATCTTTAAGTTCTCCATCCACTTGATTCTCTTCAAATTGGTCCTCTGAAGGTATGCAAGTCAGTGGGCAGCTATGTAATAAATTCCTGAATCACCCGTCCATCTCCGTTCCACGTATAGGGGTGAAGGATTGTAGTTGCGGTCTAGGATATTCATCATATTTAGCCTTCTCGATAATTTGAAGCACGCATTACAGTCATAAACATAACCTGGAACACCAAGAATTTGTTCCATGCTTCACGACTCTGCAGGCCAGCCTTGATAAGTAAGTAAGGAAATGTTCTTATTGGCAATATTACTCTACTTCTCCTCATTAAGTTTCCTTGTAAATATTAGATCCTCATTTGTTCGCTCTGATACCAACTGTCCACCTGTCTACTTGTAGGACACATCTTAGCAGCTCATCAGGAAGAGAGTCCAGAAAGCGTTGCCCGCCACTTCCATGGAATGTCATGGGGTTTGCGATCTAGGTCTTCCCAAGTCTGCCACCTAGAGGAAGCATTCCAGCCATTCCCACTTAGGATTGATCTGAATCAGGGTTTTCCTAATGGTCAAGTTCCTTAGAGGTAACTAGTGTTGAGTCCAGACGAACTACTTTACGTAGAAACATCAAGGTCAAAGTAGATTTATACTGCACTTGGTTCAAGGAGAATGGAAAACGAGAGGGATGCAAAGCTCAACCTCTCTGCCCGTAAGGCATAGTCCCATTCCGTTCCCCTAAAACATCATAAATCGGGAATCTAGCTTCTTAGATTCTAGGTCATCGTTACCTCGTTGTTAATTCCTTTGAGAAATGTTCTCGACCAACCAGGACCACCCTTCCGTAGGACGGACCCATGGTCACATCCACTGCACTTTCCTTAGGTTGCTTTAGTTGTCTATTTACCTACCACATTTAGTTTGACAAAAAAAAACCATCTCCCTTAATTAGCCAATTAATCACTGGTTTCTTCGCGTAACTTAAGCACTAACATAGAAAAACAATGTCAAACAAGTTTCTTTTCAACAATTGATCTTATTTATCAGTCTTTGGAATACATCATATAATCCAGCCCGAAGGCTATTCCATAATCCGCCCAAAGGCTAATCCATAATCCCCTTAAAGGCAATTCCATAATCCGCCCGAAGGCAATTCCAACAATCCTCAGGGATCGCTATTTCATGTTTCCGCCCATAGACTAGTATGCGGGCCTCCAAATCCAATCTCAAGGATCACTATTCCATGTTTCTGCCCATAGACTAGTATGTGGGCCTTGAGATCCAATCTCGAGTCACGTTGGCCTCTTGTGCAGGACCCGGAGGCAAGGGATTTACGGCCAGAGCCCCCTGGTACCCAAGCATCCTCCTGCTCCAAGTAGCACCCACAGAGAGACCTATCGTGGCGGGCTTGCTCCACGTACCTAGCGCAGCTAACAACCCCCTTGGATAGGGTCAGATGTAATTGATGCTGCCTCTCCCTCTAGGATTTTAACCTAAAGCATTAGCTATTTTCCAGCATTAGTTCCTTGAGCAAAGAAGAACAAACAGTGCTCCTAATTGTACAAACACAAGCATTCCAGTGGTTGTTTATATGGCCAACTGCTAAGGTATAATTCCTTCCCTCCGAATGCATCCAGCATTCGATCCCGGATCAATTGCAACTTTGTGAGATCCCAAGGGTTTCATAAGCTAAGTTGCTTGTTTACCCTCTTTCCTTGGGTTAGGATTTATACCCTGTTAACCCAAATTAACAAATACCTTAGGTTTCCTTACATTAAGGTCAATAAATCCTGGACAACCTCATTTCCCTAACTTGATTGGTCAATTGCTTGCTAGGCAATACATAACTTCCCTAACTTGGCTAATCAGCCTCAAGGAAGAATGATGTAGTAGGATGACTACTCAGCCTCTTGAAAATTAGACTTGTACGTAGAACTCACCAACCTTGTTCTAAGGAGTGGCAATACTATTTTGTGATTTAACATAAATGTTAACCCTCAAACGAACAAAAGTGGAAAATCCAGAAAAGCTAAAGAAGAAGACAAAGGCCAAGGCAAAGTGAAATGGAAGACAAAGATGCACAGGGAGAAAAGTCCTAAATAAGGGAGAAAGGCGCACAAGGAAAAGCACAAGTAAATACTTTTGTAAAAGAGTGCAAGCGCATCACGGCTTAATTCAAGGAGCGCCGGCTCTCACCCATGCAATTTGTAAATGTAGAGGGGCCGTGGAAAGAAAGCTAGGAAGATAGAAGGACAATGGGGAAAAGGGCCTAGGCCATATAAAAAAGGGGATAAGGGGATGACTGCCCAAAAGGAATTTAGGATTTTGTATATAAAGTTGAAAAGTGACTGAGAAACTCATTCTTGTGTGTGGCCAAAAGTGGCTCTCTTCTTCTTCTTCTTCTTCTTCTTGCTTGCTTGAGCTTGTGCTTGAGAGAGGGAGTGTGAGAGTTTGAGGGAGTGAGTGTGTGAGGGTGACAGACCGAGAAGGAGAAGCTCTCCATCTTCTCCTCTCTTCTTCTCTTCTCTCATCTTCTCTTGTCTTGCTCGTGGCAATGGAGCTTGGAGTGTGGAGCTTGAGGTTGGAGCTTGCTTGAAGCTTGCACTTGGATCGTGGAGCTACCGGAGTGCGCGGGAGAGGAGGTAACTTGAGCATTGAGGTAAGATCACTACACACTTAGATATGTAGCCATTAGTGCTCGGCTTGAAACCCTTGAAACACTAAGAGGTCCGAGGGTCTTGGCGGTTGAGCGAAAGCTCCCACATTTTGGTTCCATTGCCAGGACAAACGGATTCAAGCCTTGAGCGCTTGCGCGCTTCGAATCGAGCATTGGAGTAGGGTTTTCCCTGAACTGGTGCTTGAGGTAGATAGGTAGGAAGGAGGGAGTTTGAAGATGTATTCGATCTCCTTAGCAAGTAGGTTTTTTATTTTTTGTTGAATATTAGAGTAGGACCATCCATCTCCATCTTTGGTTTTGATTTTTGTTGCATTAGGTTAAGGCTAGGATAGGAAAAAAAAGGAAAATAGTAGGGTTTTCTATTGCTGTATAACAGACTGAAATAGGAAAATAGGGGTATAGATTCAGAATTCTTGCTGGAAGAGTGTGAGAAACTAAGCTCTAAGGTCACAACAGGTTGGGATGGGGTAATAAGAGGCCCAAGGAACCAGGAAAGGCCACATTTGACATCTTGCCCTATGAGAAGAGAGTGAGCTTGAGAGCTAGGGAGAGAGAGAGAGCTACGGGGAGATCGTCGACGTGCTGATCGATTCGAGCACCACACTGTTTCTAGGTATGCCAGGCGTTTCCCTCTGTTTCTTTGCATCTAATTTGATGGCACACCACAATTCGGTGAAGTAGACGTCAGCCTAGAGGTGTCATGTGCAATTCGCGAGCCGTCGGCCGCGTAGTCGGACCAGTTCGTCTAAGTCCTAGAATAGGATTTCCCTATCTTTGGACTCGGACCGTCTGACTCCGAAAATCAGACCTCTCCGAAAACCGTTCGACTCCGAAAATCAGACCACCCTCCCGATCCGATTCCGAGAATTGGATTTGACCCAGAATCGGACCAGTCCCAGAATGGGACCACCTTTGCCTGTCTGATCGGACACTCGACCTGTCCAATTTTGAAAATCGGACACTCGGACCTTGGAAATCAGACACAAGGAATCAGACCACTCAGAATCGGATGCATGTCAAAATCAGACGTCCGATTCCAGAAATCGGAGGTGAGCAAAATCATACAACTGGGCCGATCGGACCAACCAAAATTGGACGTCCGACTCTGATAATCGGACAAAAAACTGTCAAAATTGGACAGGTATCTAGAGCACAAATTTTGACACATCTAAACCCCGAAATTGCTAAAGGCACATCACAGATCCATCACTGGGCTGAAACTTAGAGCAAGTAGTTCAAAATTTGGCTATAAACGGTCCTCCAAATTACACATGGTGTTTACCGTAACGGGCCTACAGGCCAGGGGGGACTGCCCCCCCAGGACCCCGCAGAGGGGGCTCTGCCCCCTCCGCACCTCCCCCAAGTAAGTTGGAGATAAAACGCGCACCGTGACAAGTCCTCCAAATTAGACTGTAGTGTAGTAATGGCTCTACACAAGCATGTATTCTCACTTGCAAAAGAGCAATAGTGATAAACAGAGACCCTAGAACCTCAATGGGCCAATCTAGCCAACAAGGGCAGAAAGGCCACACTGCAAAAACACATACATGTTGCATTCAGACTACATCTAGTCAAAGTGAAAAGCAACAACATCAAGCTACAACAGCAATGATGACTAGATATGATAGTCCTGACGATAGATGCTCCTTGAATAGCACTGCACTGATGATCCAAGACATCAGTGGAGAATCTACATCTGGTCGTGCAGTTGGGGACTCAAAGGCATTTGTGAGAAGGCTTAAATTTACAAGCCAAGACCCAAAAGATGAAGACATAGTACCACCTGCTTATCTTAGGGTCAAACTCACTGCAAAAAGAGAGTATAATATCGATGCTTTGATTGATGAAGGAGTAGATTTTAATATCTTGACCTATGAATCATGGACCCTACTAGGCCAACCAGAGCTCACACCGACTAATGTAACTCTTAGCCCTTACGGGGGACACCCACAAGCACTCATAGGGAAGTGCAAAATCCTTGCAAAAATTGAAATTGAAAGCTTGCCTATCCTATTTCATGTTCCTTCAAATAGTGCTAATTATAGGAAGGAAACCCTCCTTGGAAGACCCTTCAAAAGGGCGACCAAGTATGAGGCTGATTATGTAGCACAGAGGATACACCTGACACTACTGGGTGTGAGGATAGTCATAACCTTTAGCAAGGGTGACCTCATCGAACCTCGAGGGAAAGGCAAGGAAGGTGCTGACATAACAGTCAAGCCTACTAACAAGAGCAAGGACTTGTGGGAAGAGTTGATACAAGCACAGGTCGAACAACCAGGACCAATGAGTGAGGCCATGCCTGAAACAAGAAGGTCAAGCGACAATGTCAATGGAGGGTCAACACAACTCCGCGATTGATATCCAAAGCATTGCTATGTGCTCAAGGATATTATGCAGGTAACCGATGGATTTGGGTACCAAAACCCCTTGTTAAACCACCTCTATCAGTAGAAGCTGAAGGCCAAGTTGCATCAAAAGCAACGAAGCACAAGAGGAAATCTAAGAGAAGCTCCAGATCTCGAGGCAAGAAACCAAACATGAGTGTTTGAAAGAAAGAGCCTCAACCTAGCATGCTTAATAAGAAGATGTCATATGTAACCATTGAGCATGCACAAAAGCCATTATTACCCCAAAAGCCTTTAATTTCCTAAGAGGATAATAGGCATCATAGGCACAACATTGCTCATGGCAAGGTTGATCTCTTAACAAAGCACATGGTACAATCGTCTAATAGCCTCGAGCAAATCATTCAGCCAGTGCCAAGTCCACCTAAGAGTCCTAGATCTCCTACACCCTCTTTTCCCAAATAGACACACGAAGCACAATAGCAGTCGTCAAAGGCGGCTACTCAATCCCAATCTCTATCTCCATCTAAGCTTCCAAATGTCCAAGAGGTGGGACATGACACCATCCATAGCTCTCAGCCCAAGGATATGCCTGTGCAACCTAATGTGACTAGATAAACTCACGCTCGATCTACATAGATGAATGCTCAAAGGGCAACAAAAGACACGGCCATTTTTGATCACTCTAGGGACTTGACACCACAATCCACCAAGAGTAGCCATCCCACTAGACTAGCCGCTACTACTTCTAATCAGGGATCACAGCAGTCACAGCCCTTGGCCGTGACAATGCCCCTTGCCGAATGAGTCCTTAGTAGTTTACCTGTGGAGAAGGTAGCGCAACCAACTTCCTTGACAACTCTAGCACTTCCAAAGTGCCTAAAGCCTAGGCTGAAGGAGTTAAACACAAGGGAAATGGCCGATGAGCCAGACTCTCCAAAAAGAGAGGCAGTTGTACCCTCACAACCTAGCAAGGATATTCAGCAGGCTGCGGCTATGTCCCATGAGGACACACTAGAGAAAGAGAATGCTGAGGGCCAACCAAGCACATCAATGGTTGACCTAGTCCAAGGTCCTGAGTCATTGAGAGATGCACCTTCACTAACCAAGAAAAAGAGGAGAAAACAATGAAGACAATAGCAGTCATAGGTGAGAGCGGAATTTAGGTGACGGGAAGTGCTTAAAAAGAGGCTAAAAATTATGAATATCAAGGGAAAAATATTCACTGTCAAAGGCGGCGGCTCGATCTAGGACGATTTTAAGCGCCAAAGTGCTTTAAAGGCGCCCGAGCGACACTTGGTGATTTTTCATAATTTTTCAGATAGTCGTGCGGATTGGCACGAGCTATTGGCCAATGCAGGATGCTAAGACGGATGCCCAGGATTTTTCAGAGCTCGATTCCGAGTCCGGACGGGGAAATGGCCAAGAAACCGGTCAAGATTTGAAGAGGTGGACAAAATTTGGCCAAAATGGGCAAGTGACCTTTGCGATCCCAAAATTTAAATGTCACATGAAACTTTGGAGAGATGAGATGTAACAAATCGTGGGGAGGGCGTGAGCAGGAAGGCGCCGAAAAATGCGCCATGATGTTGATCATGCTCCTCCCTGCCTGCAAACAACCCCCCTGTTTGACAATGGCCCCTCATTCCCCTCCGTATCCTGACTCTATCGCCGCCCTTCGCCCGTCGAATGATGGCCTGGTTTGGAATTTCTGATTCTAGTCTTTCTCTCTCCTCCCTCTCTCTCTTCTAAGAGGCAGTTCATGTGTGGGAAGGAGCAATGAAGAAAGAATGATGGAGACTTGTCCGGCATGGACCGGATTGCTACACGGGCTGAGAATGGTGATTTGTGATGTTGCTGGACATGAAGTGTGGCTGTTTTCCAAATCCACAGCCATGGACACAAAACCCGAAACACGCGTTTAAGCGGTAAATTAAAAAATTACAAAGAAAATTTAGTGTTTTATGCTTTTGATTGATGGAATGCCGTTCATATGGACTAAGATTTGATTATGCTGCTGATTCTTCTGAGTTCTTATTGTTTATAACCAAAAATTATGAAAAACATGCATTTCATGGCTCGAAATAATGTCAAGAAACCCGAAAACGCATGAAAAAATGGGGAAAAACAAGGGTTTTGGGCATATAAATGGGGAAAACCGTCGATACACATCAACTAATCTTTCAATTTTGTTGCAAATGAACTAAGGGCCACAGCCCACAAACTGGTTTTCATTTTCAGCAATTTAAAAAAATACAAGAAAATGAAGAAAATGGCGGGAAAATGATAAAAACACCATGAAAAATAGGGGAAAAATACATTTGGGGCTACGAAAAATATAGAAAAATAGGATTTATGTTTGTTGATGTATAGCAAGGCTGGGGCATGAAGTTATGCTTCAGTTCAGCCTTGTTTATATGTTTTAGTGCGTGTTTCTTTCCTTTCTCCACATAAAATGACAAGGAAACCCTAAAAGAAATGAATGCAATGATGCACTATCAACGGGGAAGGGTAGAGTTGTGGAAAAAATGGTTAAATGCCGCTGAGCATGAGGAATAATTTTTTGATTTTATATGCATCGCATCTAGGACGGAATAATAATGATAAAAATTAAAACCTAGTAGCACGAAGATCACTTCGGTGCTAGGTGTTGCAGCGAAGCACAAAGCGGTTAGAAAGAAAAGCATGAAAGAGATGTTTTGCACTTGCACGCTGCTGGTTTTTTTAAGATGTTTGAGCACTAGGCATCCACCTCTTTGCATGATCATTTAGAGGAAATTAAAAGTATCAGAGTTAGCTCCTGGATATGCATAGCAATTGTTTTCAGTAGGCCCTTGACCCACCGTTGAGAGGCAGTGAGGTTCCTATGCTGTAGGCTAGTCGTGGGATCATAAAGGGGAAGTCAAGTAAGGACAATGGTACATTCCTGGATACGTTTATTTGGTACCTTGAGCGACGTTTGTGCGAAATGTCTAAATGTTGAGCGGCGCATCGAGGGGCCAATCCCCAAGGTGTAGGAGAGTCGCAGAGGGTTGACGGCATTCAGCCGTAGGGGGAACCCCATGTGTGTGTGATTCGAGCCTTTTGGCTATGTGAAAGGGACTCCCTCTGAGGAGCAATATTGGGTTAGGATCAGTTGGACTACAACGTATTACAAACGCAATGTTTAGGAAGGCACAGATCTTGATAGACGCTCCTGGCCGCGAGGCCGAGGGGTTGTCTTGTGCATAGTGACGAGGTCCGGCTAGTGCATGAGCCAGTGCCGGCCCGTTTTTAGGTCCATCAGTGGTGCGTCTGCCGGGAGCTGCTTAAAAGTGTCGGTTCTCGAATCCTGGTTGTTTAAGGACCAACTAGTAGTTTATGCCAGAGGATACTGAGCTTGATCCGTTATTTAGTGATAAGCATCGTCTAGCAGAAATCCAAAAGCAAGAAAGAGACGAAAGAGCTAGGCGACGTGCTGAAATTTTTAGGAGATATTCCCCTAAGCGTAGCGGTGCTGAACCCTTACGAGGGAGTGGATCTAGTGGTCTTAGGACCACAAGCAGTAAGTTAGGAGAAGGTGGAAGCTCTAGTGCTCCCCTTCCTGCCATAAGTCAATCCACGTCAATTGCGGGAGGTGTAACCCCACCGTTCCCTATTCCTAGTGCAAATCCAATCCTCGTCATGGCGCAACCTATTGCAATTCCAGCAGGAACGACGGATTTGCCGGCTCTAGGTTACCCGCTACCCATTTTTAATGGGCTAGTTGAGGAAGATGCGGAACTCCACATTAGGGAGTTTCAAAAGCTGATGTTTAATTGTCGCATTCAAGAGGAGGGACATTTAATGATGTTCTTCAACATGACTCTCAAAGGAAGAGCCGCTATATGGTATCATGGTTTAGAAGCCGGAACCATATTGAACATTGATGCATTTTATGGAGCTTTTCGAAGGGAGTTTGCCCCTGAAAGGGGTGGGCAATATTGGTTGCGTGTACTCAACGTGACCCGCCAAGATCCACACGAGGATATTCGTGCTTATGCGAAGAAGATAAAAGAGGTCTTCCGTAAGTTGGACACCTCTATTCCTATCCCCGCAGCTACCCAATTGCAATATTTCCTACATGGGTTGGACTTCAATATCCAATTGCAGTTGAGTAGTGTCCCCTTGGGGGATATAGATACTGCCATTACACGAGCACAAGAGGTGGAATCCCGACTACAAGCAGCCTATGCTTCTAGAGGCAATTCGAACATGGGTTTAGTATTGGGAAACAATATGGCAATAGCCAATGGCAGTAGTGGCCAAGGGATAGCGATGGCTAACCCTAGTGGGAGAGGGAACATGATACAGAATGTCCCTTTATTACCAGCTCCCCCTAGCATGTCGATGCCGACGGGCAGTCAAATGGCTCCAAATGGTGGAGGCCAGGCGGTCAATCCTAATACCATGCCTGTGACTCAACAACCTGTGCCTAATCGAATTGTTAGGCCGATGGAGCGACATGGTAATGACCAAGGCTATGAGTCGAGTTCTTCCAATGTTCTTGGCGAGGTTAAGGACATGATGAAGCATTATACCGACATGATTACGGAGCAGTATCGACAAATAGCCGTTGATGTCAACTTCCTTTAAAAACAACAGAATTTAATAGGAAGTAGATACCCGGAGGAGGGTGCACCGTCGAGGTTTAGTTGTAAATGGTGTGGCGGGCAGCACTATCCAAGAAATTTCCCAAATGTTAAGTGCGACATTTGTGGAAAATCCGGCCATCTAGCAGCTACTTGCTGGAGTAAGATCAGTTCTCTCCAGCGAGGAAGTCGGCAACCAGGGCCTGTCAATCATCGTGCCCAAGGAAATGATTCCCAACCAGAAAATGGGCCTAAACAAATACTTCAACGACCAAAGACTACAGTGGAGGAGCTACCAAGTGGTAGTGGGGTTAGTTTGATTGAGGCTGTACGCGTTAATGATGCTGAAACCTCCAATCTACGAGCTGTCCTTACAAGAGGTAAAAAGGGTAGAGAAGCCGACATGGATAAGCCTGTCGACGGAAACCCTAAACAAGGCGACAAAGGAACGCAAGTTTTGGATCCTGCCCTAGAAGGGGGACCTTTGAAGCCCGTAGAGAGTAAAGCCGATAAGGAACCACCAAAGAAGAAGGTGAAAGTTAAGAAAGAGGCAATAAAGCCAGTTCAGCGACCTAAAGAGCGGATGGTTTGGCGTGAAAAGCGAGCTCTATCGAACTATCATGAATTCGATTTGGCGGGCTCTCTTTGCGAAGTCAAGCCGGATGTGAACCTTTTGCAGCTTATTAAGCTTTCCCCAGGAGTACGCAAGGAATTTAGAAAGATCCTACGTACCGGGTATATCATAGAACCTTTGGGTATTGCGTGAGTTGGTGATGACTGGTTCGAGCATGCTGAGAAGCATTGCCCAAGGGTTGCAGCCTATGTCGATGGGATATTAGTAGATTATGCCATTGTCGACACGGGATCATCTGTTAACATTATGAGTTCTGAACTGATGGAAAGGTTAGGTCTTGCGATTCAGAAAGATACCTCCACAATTCTCAGAATGGCAGATGACAGTTTGAGACAGCCGGAAGGCTGCATTACTAAGGTCCATGTCACTGTTGCAAATGTAGAATGCATGTTGGACTTTAGGGTGATTCGTTTTGCAGGGCGGCCAAGTTACCAAGTATTACTTGGACGACCTTGGATCTTGCAAGCGGATTGCCAAGTGGATATACCCGCCGGTCGATTGATATTCGGCAGAGGTGCCCAGCGTGTGGTGGTTGATGCTTATCCTGAGTCCCCGCAGAGTGAGAGAGCTCCTCTATCTTCTACAGAATTGGAGACATTAGAAGATTTATCTGCTAGTGAGACATCATCGAGTGATGAGTCCAAAGAGGGATCCACCACGGAGGGCATCTATCAGATCACTTTGAACGAGCCGATAGAGGGCCAAGAGCGTATAAGAGATGCAGATGTTATCGAGCTAGACCTTGGTACGCTTGATGATTCGCGGCCAATCAAATTAGGTTCTATGCTCAGTTCATCAGAAAGGGAGGACTATGTGGCCTTGATCCAGGAATTCCGTGATATTTTTTCCTGGAGTTATGATGAGTTGAGAGGCATTCCTCCTAGTCTTGCTGTTCATGCAATTCCGTTGAAAGAGGGCAGTCGTCCTATACGGCAGAAAGTAAGGCGTATGCCTTTCGAATTGAGGGACGGGCTGTTTGAAGAGTTACAGAAGCTTCGAAAAGCGGGTTTGATTTTTCCTATGCAACACACGGAATGGTGTTCGCCAGTTGTGATTAGAAAGAAGAAGAATAATCAGATCCGTTTATGTGTAGACTTTAGGGAGCTGAATAAGCAGACAGTTAAGGACTACTACCCATTACCATTTATTGACCAGATTTTGGATCAATTAGCGGGTAGGGAGATATATTCATTTATGGATTGCTTTGCAGGATACAACCAAATGGCAATTTCAGAAGAGGACAAGTTGAAAACAACTTTTATCACTGTATTTGGCACTTTTGCTTACCACGTGATGGCTTTTGGTTTATGCAATGCGCCTGGTTCGTGGCAACGAACAGCCGATAAGACATTCGGTGACATATCCCCTGAAGAGTTGAGGGTGTTTATTGATGACTTAGGGGCCGCCACCGTGAGAGAAAGGCAGTTGATCATTTTGAGAAAATGCTTTGAGCGCTGTAGACAATTTTGCATCGCCCTAAACCCACGGAAGTGTGCTTTTGGAGTACCTTATGGGCTATTGCTGGGCCATGTGGTCAGTTCGGTAGGAATTGCGACAGACCCCGAGAAGGTGAAAGTCATAGTTGCCATGGGGCCACCACGCACTCCGAAAGAGGTTCATAGCTTTCTGTCTTCGGTTGGTTACTACCGTAGATTCATTAATGCCTTAGCAGAAAGAACATTGCCACTTACAAATTTATTGTCCTTCAGCTGTTCGTTTGTATGGGGTGACCCTTGTAAGGTAGCATTCGAGGATGTGAAACAAGAGCTAGCAAGAGCGCCCGTTTTAAAAGCACCTAAAAGAGGTGAGGTGTTCTATATATTCTCAGTAGCCACCATGTATAGTATCAGCTGTTGTTTAGCCCAAATTTGGGAAGAGAAGTGGTACCACCCGATTGCTTTTGCTAGTCGGAAGCTGGGGGTATCCGAAATCAATTACACCTACATGGAGAAGCTGTGTCTAGCGATGGTCTTTGGGACCAAGAAGTTCAGGCATTACATTCTTTATGAGAAAGTTATACTTTATACGAAGGCGGAGGGACTTCGACTATTGATGAATAAGTTACAGCCGCCTGATCGTTTAGCAAAGTGGTTGATCACTTTGCAGGAATTTGATTATGAAATCAAGAGTAAGCCACCAAGGTTGCAAGGCATCGTGGAATGTCTAGTGGACTTTGGGGAGCCGAAAGAATCTGTGGCTGAAGGTAGTGACATGGAGATGATATTTAAAATAGATACGGCATCTATTCCCTCCTGGTATGCTGCAATAACGCATTATTTATCAACGGGAGAGGCGGGATCCGAACTATCTAAGGCTGAGAAAAGGAAAATTAAGCAGCAAGCGTTAAAGTTTTCCTTGATCGCAGGTACATTATATCGGCAAGGGGTTGATGATATCTATCGCCGATGTGTGACGCCTGACGAGGTGCCATTCATTTTGGAAGAGTGCCATGATTCTGCTTGCGGTGGCCATTTTGCTGAACGGCTTACAGCACAAAAGGCTTTAAGAGCAGGTTATTGGTGGCCTGCCATCTTCCAGGATGCGTTTGCGTATATTAAGCGATGCGATATTTGCCAACGACATGATAGTCGAGAGAATAGGAAACGACCACTCACCCCTATTATGGCGATACTTCCATTTGAGAAGTGGGGAATAGACTTTGTGGGTCCTATTACTCCGTCATCGACTACGCAAAAGCGATACATCATTGTAGCAACTGACTACTTCACAAAGTGGTCAGAAGCACGTGCAACAAGGAAAGATGATGCTAAAGAAACTGCTAGTTTCCTTTTAGAGCAGATAATATGCCGGTTTGGTCCGCCGAAAGAATTAGTGTCGGACCGCGGAACTCATTTCCTGAATAAGGTGATCAAAGGTTTGACAGAGTTGTGGAACATCAAGCATAACAAGACAACCCCATATAATCCGCAAGCCAATGGGCAAGTCGAGAGTACCAACAAGCAGCTTGTGGGCATCCTGTCCAAAACTGTGTCGGAAAAGAAACGGGATTGGGATAAAAAGTTATACGTGGCAGTGTGGGCCTATAATACGACTTTCAAACGAGCCACTGGCCATACCCCGTTCAAGTTAGTATATGGGGAGGAGTGTGTCTTGCCTTTAGAGATTGAGCTGCCGACTATTCGGTTCGCCATCAATCATTCTTTGAGCGATGAAGACGCTCTTTTTGAGCGCTTGACGACACTGGCACATTTAGATGAGCTTAAATTGCAGAGCTTATTGCACCAAGAAGTGGCGAAGCGCCGAATGAAGAAGGTACACGACCTTAAAGCCAAGAAGTACACCTTCAAGAAAGGACAGCTTGTTCTGTATTATGACGCACGACGTGAATTATTCCCAGGCAAATTAGAACCCAAATGGGATGGGCCTTATAGGATCGTTAGAATAGGAAAGAATAAATCCACAGTTTTGTTAGCTGACCTTGAGGGGATAGAATTTAAAAATAAGGTTAATCTTAATAAGATTAAACCTTATTACTTCTGATTGTACTAATGCTATGACTGCCTTGCAGGTCTAGGCAAGATTGATCAAACATCTGCAAGGAAATCGTGATAGAGGTTGATGGGTCGTCTGATCCCTTATTTAGAACACCCATATTTGGAACAGAGATATCATCAGGGAAAGCTCATTTGGTGGAGCAAAGGATACAAGGTGATTGAGCAAGAAGGCGGGACATTTATTTGGGAAATCAAGGTCTTCTGCCATCACTGCCTACAAATTTTGACGAGCATCCCTGTCGAATTCAATGATGATGGAGGGATGGAGCCTACAGTCCACCCGTTGAATATGCTGAATTTCGATTACCATAATTACGAGTAGAGTTCAGGATGGCAGGATATGTAAACCCTTTATGGACGTACACCTTGTACTTTGATGGGGCGTCTAGGGGTGTATGCAAAAAAGGAAGTGTAGGAGTTGTCATCCGAGACCCCCGACGACGCATTGTCATGAAGTTAGCTGCTTATCTCGGGGCGAATTTTACTAATAATATGGCCGAATACAAAGCCCTGATCATGGGTTTGAATATTGCAAAGAAGGGTGGTATCCGCCAGTTGTTGGTGAAAGGGGACTCTCAGTTGGTTTTAAATCAACTCAATGGGACGTACATGGTGCGGAACCCGATCCTTTGTATGTACCATCACACTGCCATAGCCCTGTTAGACAAATTCGATAGAGTATCTTTTCAGCTGATTCCACGGAATTGGAATCAGTTTGCCGATTCATTGGCTAATCTTGCGTATGAAGAAGACCTCTTCTTTAATTGTGGCCCTTGTCCCGATATATCTATTGATGGTGAGACAGGACCCTGGTCGTTTGTGGGGTATGCTTTCTGAACATGCCCTTTTTGGCAGACGATGGTTGATTTGGGTGATGCAGAGGGTAAGCGAGACTCATCTACCTTTATTATCTCGGACCCATAGACTGATTCGACGACATGTGATGCGAACACCTCTTGCGATATACGTAGGAGGGATAGGTCATAATTTAATGCACCTAGTTTAGGGCTACAAGCCCTGTTCCCCTGGGAATAGTATGCTTTGCTGTCTATCATAGTTGTTTCCAGGAGGATGTTATGCATAGTATTGTTTTATTTCATTAGGCCAAGAGGGCCGATTCAGTTTTGTAGCAAAGTCATGTCTGATTTCATTAGGCCAAGAGGGCCATTTCCCTGTCTAGTGCGGGTGCGTTTAATTGGGTTTTTGTTTAGTGTTGTGCTGGACAGGTTTCGCGGGTTGTGGAATTTTGTGGAGCCTGGAGGAGCCTTTGCTGCGATGGAAGCTTCTTGTGGCCACTCCAGGTGATATTTCTCCTTTCCGAGTACCTTTCTTTCCTGTTATATGTGTATTTGTACTTGTTGAGGGGATACTTTTTGTTGGGGACCGGCGACCAAGGCATGAAGTCCCAGGTTTAGGCTACGTATGTTTGAGGGAGGTCGGAGTAGTCATTGCCTCCTGTAAAGACATTGTTAGACATTGAAAGACCTGTTTTAGAAGGAAGTCCTAGTGGCTCTGTTCTACTAGCCTGCTAGGCAGCCGTTGTAGGAGTTCCTGTTAGTAGTGAGGCAGTTAGAGAAGCCTGCTAGAAGATAATAATAATGATGTCAAGAAATCTTGAATATCCTAAAAGATGAATATAAATGCGAAGGTGTGTAAAAAGGGGTTCTAATCCCTATCAAAGAAAAGAAATGAAATAAAAATATATATAAGCCGTTGCTCATCGCCTTGCGAAGGCCTGGTAGGTTCCTGGGGACGAGTCAGACCCGGGGCCGATACCTTGTCTTCCTAGGGGTGGCTTCTTGCTGGAAAAGTAATGTCCAAACCAGGAAGGTTGGAGCGAAAATAAAAGTGAGCGTTAGAAAAGGATTAAGTGTCGCCTTGCGAGGGCTTGGTAGGTTCTTGGGTGCCGAGACAGGTCCTGAGGCCGATGCCCTGTTCTCCTTGGGTCACTACGCTCAGCTCCCTCCTTTTTACATGCCCAAGTATGTGCATCCAATAAAAATCCTAAAAGAAGACATGTACTGAAAGAAAATATCCTTTGCTCAGGCTATAGGAGTCCTCGCCTTGTAGGAGCTCCTAGTTGTGTTGTCTTTAGCTGGTCAGTAGTTCAGACTACCACTTAGGGCAACCTCTTTGGCATTTCTTTTTAGTTTGGCTGTGTTGGCGCAGCTGGTTAGTGATTCACTTCGGATCTTCTATTAGATAATGCTAGGCCTACTCC
This sequence comes from Lygodium microphyllum, assembly GCF_053477565.2. NCBI lineage: Eukaryota > Viridiplantae > Streptophyta > Polypodiopsida > Schizaeales > Lygodiaceae > Lygodium > Lygodium microphyllum. The sequence goes on along the minus strand of NW_028229515.1, from coordinate 2,803,446 downwards.
TTGTGGATGTCATGCCTTGGTTCTGTCTAGGGGTAGGGGGAGCATTGTGCTGAGTTTTATTATATAATTGTTTTGTATCAGTTTGATGCTTCTTTGGTCGTTTATGTGCAGATATGTTCGTGGATTCGACGGGCTGAGTCGCCCTATCCCGTGGTCGCCAATGAGAGCGGAATTTAGGTGACGGGAAGTGCTTAAAAATAGCTAAAAATTATGAATATCAAGGGAAAAATATTCACTGTCAAAGGCGGCGGCTCGATCTAGGACGATTTTAAGCGCCAAAGTGCTTTAAAGGCGCCCGAGCGACACTTGGTGATTTTTCATAATTTTTCAGATAGTCGTGCGGATTGGCACGAGCTATTGGCCAATGCAGGATGCTAAGACGGATGCCCAGGATTTTTCAGAGCTCGATTCCGAGTCCGGACGGGGAAATGGCCAAGAAACCGGTCAAGATTTGAAGAGGTGGACAAAATTTGGCCAAAATGGGCAAGTGACCTTTGCGATCCCAAAATTTAAATGTCACATGAAACTTTGGAGAGATGAGATGTAACAAATCGTGGGGAGGGCGTGAGCAGGAAGGCGCCGAAAAATGCGCCATGATGTTGATCATGCTCCTCCCTGCCTGCAAACAACCCCCCTGTTTGACAATGGCCCCTCATTCCCCTCCGTATCCTGACTCTATCGCCGCCCTTCGCCCGTCGAATGATGGCCTGGTTTGGAATTTCTGATTCTAGTCTTTCTCTCTCCTCCCTCTCTCTCTTCTAAGAGGCAGTTCATGTGTGGGAAGGAGCAATGAAGAAAGAATGATGGAGACTTGTCCGGCATGGACCGGATTGCTACACGGGCTGAGAATGGTGATTTGTGATGTTGCTGGACATGAAGTGTGGCTATTTTCCAAATCCACAGCCATGGACACAAAACCCGAAACACGCGTTTAAGCGGTAAATTAAAAAATTACAAAGAAAATTTAGTGTTTTATGCTTTTGATTGATGGAATGCCGTTCATATGGACTAAGATTTGATTATGCTGCTGATTCTTCTGAGTTCTTACTGTTTATAACCAGAAATTATGAAAAACATGCATTTCATGGCTCGAAATAATGTCAAGAAACCCGAAAACGCATGAAAAAATGGGGAAAAACAAGGGTTTTGGGCATATAAATGGGGAAAACCGTCGATACACATCAACTAATCTTTCAATTTTGTTGCAAATGAACTAAGGGCCACAGCCCACAAACTGGTTTTCATTTTCAGCAATTTAAAAAAATACAAGAAAATGAAGAAAATGGCGGGAAAATGATAAAAACACCATGAAAAATAGGGGAAAAATACATTTGGGGCTACGAAAAATATAGAAAAATAGGATTTATGTTTGTTGATGTATAGCAAGGCTGGGGCATGAAGTTATGCTTCAGTTCAGCCTTGTTTATATGTTTTAGTGTGTGTTTCTTTCCTTTCTCCACATAAAATGACAAGGAAACCCTAAAAGAAATGAATGCAATGATGCACTATCAACGGGGAAGGGTAGAGTTGTGGAAAAAATGGTTAAATGCCGCTGAGCATGAGGAATAATTTGCTGATTTTATATGCATCGCATCTAGGACGGAATAATAATGATAAAAATTAAAACCTAGTAGCACGAAGATCACTTCGGTGCTAGGTGTTGCAGCGAAGCACAAAGCGGTTAGAAAGAAAAGCATGAAAGAGATGTTTTGCACTTGCACGCTGCTGGTTTTTTTAAGATGTTTGAGCACTAGGCATCCACCTCTTTGCATGATCATTTAGAGGAAATTAAAAGTATCAGAGTTAGCTCCTAGATATGCATAGCAATTGTTTTCAGTAGGCCCTTGACCCACCGTTGAGAGGCAGTGAGGTTCCTATGCTGTAGGCTAGTCGTGGGATCATAAAGGGGAAGTCAAGTAAGGACAATGATACATTCCTGGATACGTTTATTTGGTACCTTGAGCGACGTTTGTGCGAAATGTCTAAATGTTGAGCGGCGCATCGAGGGGCCAATCCCCAAGGTGTAGGAGAGTCGCAGAGGGTTGACGGCATTCAGCCGTAGGGGGAACCCCATGTGTGTGTGATTCGAGCCTTTTGGCTATGTGAAAGGGACTCCCTCTGAGGAGCAATATTGGGTTAGGATCAGTTGGACTACAACGTATTACAAACGCAATGTTTAGGAAGGCACAGATCTTGATAGACGCTCCTGGCCGCGAGGCCGAGGGGTTGTCTTGTGCATAGTGACGAGGTCCGGCTAGTGCATGAGCCAGTGCCGGCCCGTTTTTAGGTCCATCAATAGGTGGTTGTGGATCCCAAGAACATTGACACCAAGAGCACTGGAGAGCTGAGGAATAAAGCATCGAGTCCATCCACCAATGACCCCATTGATGCCTCTCCTAATAGCGGTGCAACTTCAGACACATCCGTGTGCTCCAAAAAATCAAAGCAGTCGTTCCCATTAACGACTGCTTACAACACTCTATCCACCAACAATAGAACTCGCATTGACCAATCAAGAGTGGATACAACGCTGTCACAATAGGGTGACAAATCTATACCAGTCACATCCAAGGAGAACCATGACGCAATAAGGAAGCTTCAAGAGAATCATGGAAACCCCAAGAGCATAAGAAACCCTAGCGTTGGCCAAACTTGTTTTTTTAGGCCTGAGCCCCTAGCTATGCTAAGGCCCAGGCAAACGCTTAGAACCTTACATGAGATAGCAAGCGAACAAGCCCTCATTGAACATGGAAGTGTCATAGAATGCTTAACCAAATCGGATGCTAAGCTCAAAGTGTTCACATGTGTCTATGTCCTGGCAGACATGGGTGTCAAGATTGTGGGAGAGAAGGAAGGAGTCTCGCTTGAAGCTTTCTTGCTTGCACAATGGGGGAAGACACACAAGGGTGGAGGCTGAAAACAGTTTTCCTCTTCTTAGTTGTGTAAGCCAAAAGAACTCAAGTACAAAGAAATAGAAGAACCCTCTATATGGGCCTCAAACCAAACTCAACTAACTAAGGTGGCATACTAACTGAGCCACAAACTAGAATAGATAAGGATAGCTATCATGTAGCTATTATTCATGGGCGGTGTACCAACCGCATCTGCAACTGACACGTTGGTGACATAAATACACAACGGTCACCCTGGCGTATCACGAGTGGAGCTCGATATCTCAACACTCCCCCTCGAGCTCAATCCCAATTCCTGCACACCAAGCAGGTCTCTGAACTTGCGCAGCTTCTCTGCGCCCAATGCCTTCGTAAATATGTCAGCTACCTGATCCTCTGTGCTGACATAAACTAGATCAATAAGACCTAGTAAAACCCTCTCTCGCACATAGTGATAATGCACCTCAATGTGCTTTGTTCTAGCATGATAGACTGGGTTATTTGCCAAGTGTATACTACTCATGTTGTCACAATAAATGACAACTGGTCCATCTGTAGACTGATGCATATCATAAAGTAGCTTATGCAACCAAGCTACCTCGCATGCAGCCATTGCTGCACCCCTGTACTCAGCCTCTGTGCTCGACAAGGCAACTGTAGGCTGTTTCTTGCTGCTCCAAGTGACTGCAGCACTCCCAAAAGAGAACACATATCCACTGGTAGATCGTCTATCAGAAATACTACCAGCCCAATCAGCATCAGTGTATCCATGCAACTGTATCTGAACCCCAGTCTCATAAAATAGTCCATACTGCAATGTGGACTTCACATACCTGAGTATGCGTCTAGCCGCATCCAAATGTGGTTTCCTTGGAGCCTGCATAAATTGACTTACCAATCCAACAGCATAGCTCAAATCTGGCCTGGTAATAGTCATATAAATCAAACTTCCTACTATGCGTCTGTACATAGTAGGGTCTTCCAGAAGCTCACCTGCATCTGTGCTCAGCTTCACATTCTGCTCCAAAGGAACTGAAATAGGCTTACAGCCTGTCATCCCATATTTGGACAGCATGTCCAATCCATACTGCCTCTGCAAGAGCTGTATCCCACTTGGTGATCTAATCACCTCAATGCCCAAGAAATAACGCAGCTCTCCCAAATCCTTCATCTCAAACTTCTGCTTCAATAGCATTTTCACATGAAGGATATCTTCATCACTGTCACCTGTCATAATCAAATCATCAACATAAATGACAAGTAGCATAATACCTTTCTCTGTTTTTCTCACATAAAGTGAGAAATCTGCCTTGGAAATCTGAAAGCCAATAGTGACAAGATACTGTCCTATCTTGTCAGACCATGCTCTAGGTGCTTGCTTCAAGCCATACAAAGCTTTCTTCAACCTGCAAACAAACTCAGGATGAACAGCATGCATATAACCTGGTGGCTGCTCCATATAGACCTCTTCTTGCAAATCACCATGCAAGAAGGCATTCTTTACATCCATCTGATGTAAAGACCATCCCTTTGATGCAGCCATAGCAATGACTGCTCTTACGGTTGCCATCCTTGCAACCGGACTGAATGTTTCTTCATAGTCAATGCCATATGTTTGTGCATACCCCTTGACTACTAATCTTGCCTTGTATCTGTTCACAGAACCATCTGCATTGTGCTTCACCTTATAAACCCACTTACAGCCAATTGCATTCTTACCTTTAGGCAAAGGTACCAATTCCCATGTAGCATTTGCTTCCAAGGCATCCATTTCTTCATCCATGGCTTTCTCCCATTTTTCTTTTCCCATGGCTTGCTCAAAAGAAGTGGGTTCTGGTTCCTGTATCACCTTGACCATATATGCATAGTGAATGGCTGTAAATCCATCATATTTCAGCCTATCCACAGGATACCTAACTCTGGTAGACCTGCGCAAAGTGGGTTCACTCCCAGGTGCCCTCAAAACATCCCTGGTCTTCCTTACTCCAGGTGTAACAATAGAAGGAATACCCAACTCATCATCAATGCTCTGTTCTGAGCCACTGGATTCACCATCCACATAAGAGTGACCTGCATTCACATCAAACATGGGCTGATCAACCTTCTCTTTTCCTTTTCGTGATACCTGCATACCACTATCTGCATTGCTTTGAGAAGATTCTCCTGATCTCAATCTGCCTGTCCATGGCGAAGAATGTGAACCACTGCTAGAGGACGCTCCAGGTCCACTAATATTTTGTGACTGCTGCTGTGAATTCTGTGCAGCATTACCATTTTGTGCATCTACATCATCAATCACATTTGCTGGTTTATACCAGCTACTCATCTCATCAAAAACAACATCTCTGCTCACTGTAAACTTACGAGTAGAAGGGTTATAGCATCTATACCCTTTTTGCTGCAGAGAGTAACCAATAAAGATGCACTTCTCAGCTTTTGGATCCAACTTGGATCTCAGCTCATCTGGCACATGTACATAGGCAATGCAACCAAAAATTTTCAAATGAGAAATATCTGGTTTCCTACCAGTATACCTCTCCTCTGGAGTCATTCCATGTATTGCTGCAGTGGGAGTCCTGTTCATTATGTAGACTGCTGTAGCAACTGCTTCAGCCCAATAAAAATCTGGCAAGTCTTTTTCATTGAGCATGGCACGAGATACCTCTCCAATATGTCTGTTTTTCCTTTCTGCAATTCCATTTTGTTGTGGGGTATGACTGCATGAATATTGCTGCTTTATGCCATGCTCTTGCAGGAACCTTGCAAACTCATTTGAGAGGTACTCTCCCCCTCCATCTGACCTTAGGCATTTTATTTGCAGGCCTGTTTCTTTTTCAACCATAGCTTTAAGAGTTTTGAAATGCCCGAAAACTTCACTTTTCTTTTTCATAAAATACACCCAAACTTTTCTGCTATAGTCATCAATAAAACTGACAAAATAATGACAGCCTCCAAGAGATGCAGCTTTAGTAGTCCACACATCAGAGTGGATTAATTCCAATGGCTTCTTACTCTCTTGAACATGTCTAGGAAATGGTTTCCTTGCCTGTTTTCCAAATTGACAGGCTTCACATACCTTATGCATTTCTGCAACCTTGAACTTAGGCAATCCTGCAACAATGTTTTGGGCCTGCATTGATTTAAGTCGCTGTATATTAACATGACCAATGCGTTTATGCCAGATATCAATGTCTGCAACTACACCGGTCCCATGTGCAAACATTGCTGCACTCAATTCAGGCATGTCTGCATCCAATGTAAACATTCTGCCCTTCTTCTTTCCTTTTGCTATCAAGCGACCTTTATTTTTCATATCCTCAACAAAGCATCCATGAGGATTAAATCTGACCTGCAAGCCCTGCTCAACCATTTGACCAACAGAAACCAGATTCTTGGTGATATTCGGGACATGAAATACATCAGACAGGTATTTCTTTTTCCCATCCTGCATAGACAAGGGAATTTTTCCAATCTGCACAATAGGATGTGCAGTATCATCACCAGTCTCCACAAATCCTGGTTTTTCCATTTTCCTTGCATCCTCCATCCATTCTGCATGACCTGTCATGTGGTTTGATGCACCTGAGTCAACATACCATACATCATTGCTTTCTTCTGCACTTGTCATAGAATTGTTCATGTGCTGCACCATGAACAAATGCTCATTTCTGTCATCACCCTGTCTGCTAGAAGATGCATAATTCCCTTGTTGCAGTTTTCCATTCATGATGTCATTCTGCTTTTTATAGCAGTCTTTAGCCATATGACCCATTTTACCACAGTAGTAGCATTCAACATTACTGTTTGCATTTTGGCCTCTTTGCCATCCACCACGACCTCTTTGGCTCCCCCTGCCTCTAGAGTTACCACGTCCTCCTCCATAGGACTGGTTTTCTTGAGTTTGCTGCATATTCTGATTTCTGCCACGGCCTCCAAATCGGCCTCCTCTACCTCTGCCTCTACCTCTTCCAGCATTTGAGTAGAAGACAGCTTCTTTTGAAGTTCCTCCTGAAGAAGATGCACCACCATTTCTTTGCTCCTCAGAAATTAGAAGAGCAATCAACTCCTCAAAATCAGGAAATCTTTCACGAACTGAAATGGATGTCCGAAACTGTGCATAATCCTTTCCTAGACCATTCAAGGTCACAGAAACTAAATCATCATCTTCCACTGGCGACCCAATGGAAGCAAGTGCATCTGCAATCTTCTTCACCTTCATGTGGTAGTCGTTGATGCTCATATTTTCTCTTTGCACATTATGCAACTCTTGCTTGAGCTGCATTTTCCTGGCTTGAGTATTTGTGCTGTACATTTTTGACAAAGTATCCCATGCCTCCTTTGGCGTACTTGCATCCTGAATATGCACAATCATAGAGTCTGAAATGCTGATAGACAGCCAATACATAACTTTCCTGGCTCTCTCATGCCATGCTTTGAATGCCTGCATTTGCTGTTGATTGGGAACATCAGGAAGAACTGGTTCTTCTTCATTTCCTGCAACAAATTCCCAATATCCTTTTCCCATAAGGAAATTCGTCATTCTAAACTTCCATGCCTGGAAGTTGTTCTTGTCAAGCTTTTCAGTGACAATCTGTGAGAGAGAATCAGATGCCATTATAGAACACTGCGAAAAATTCTGTCACTGCAAAAACTCAGCTTCACCCTCACAAGGGCAAATCTGCAAAACTGGCGAAAGTGGTATTTAACCACACAGTCACTTCCTAGTGACGATTTTGCATCAACAAGCAACAGGGATGATTCTGTAACTCCCAATGTCTCTGCGCACAAGCATACGATGCGATTTCTACAGTAACTTTTCACTGACCTGTAGAATAGTGGTTGCACAGCATAAAACTGGGCCTTTTTCTGAGTGCGTGCAGAGAACTTCCGCCTCCAAAACAGGCCCCGAAATGGCCTCAAATCAAAAAAACAAGGTCGCCAAGAGCTAAAGCTCTTACCCGCAGCATATACTGCCCTCTTGCTTCACCGCGAAGGGCGTCTCAACCTGAGACAATGCACTCTTGCAATTTTCGGCTGTGCTACCTGCAGAGATCTGCTCCCAAAACAGAAAATGAAAGCAACACTGCTCCTCTTACCAGAACACCGCGAGCTTGGCTTGCTTTCTTGAGCTCCTTACCACGAACAAGGCTCTGATACCATGTCAAGATTGTGGGAGAGAAGGAAGGAGTCTCGCTTGAAGCTTTCTTGCTTGCACAATGGGGGAAGACACACAAGGGTGGAGGCTGAAAACAGTTTTCCTCTTCTTAGTTGTGTAAGCCAAAAGAACTCAAGTACAAAGAAATAGAAGAACCCTCTATATGGGCCTCAAACCAAACTCAACTAACTAAGGTGGCATACTAACTGAGCCACAAACTAGAATAGATAAGGATAGCTATCATGTAGCTATTATTCATGGGCGGTGTACCAACCGCATCTGCAACTGACACGTTGGTGACATAAATACACAACGGTCACCCTGGCGTATCACGAGTGGAGCTCGATATCTCAACAATGGGCGCATTCCCTAAAGAGCAGCTTGAAGAATGCTTGCCATTTCCCTTATGCTAGGAAGAGCAAGAACATCTTGACAAGCACTATAACAAGCTCCTGTATGAACGCATGCGACTCATCTCTGACAAGGAATTCGACGAACTATGCTTAGCTATCACATTCAATGATGTGCTATACCAACCAAATCTCTTAGAGATAGAGCAACTAAAGTGACTATCAGAGGGTCAAAGTCAATTTGAACAACGTTGTTGTGAAAACGCATTGCAATGGCTGAACTAGGAGCCCAGATCATGACAATCTCAAATGAGCAATTGGCCAAATGGGGGTCTCAACGAGACCCAACCTATGTGGCACCAACTTCCTTTTGAGTGCTGACTGCCATTCAAGGTATGGACTTAGCTGAAACTAGCCAAGAGAACTCTTTGTCTGATAAGGTTCTCACTAAGGAGGAGTTACATGTTGCCAGTAGACTCAGACAAGGTTCCATGCTACTCGATGTTGCAAAATATCTATCGGTATTGAGTAAGTTGCCACGAGTACTTGATGCGTGTGCCACACTCCATTACAATCCAGAGTTCTACAATTGGATTTTATCCTTGTAAAGTGATAGGGATTCGTAGATATGTATATAAATAAACAATGACTTTTATGACCCTGTATAGACAATGTCAACACACACAAGCACTAATAGTCAAGCGTAGGGAGAAGAGTTGGGTTCAACGGGCTAAGCTCCTTAGGTTCTCCTCTCACCACACATTTAGAAGTTGTGTGACCATTACCACCTCCAGATGGAGGGCATGCAACCCTCATTACCACTAGAGGAAGCTCTGACCAACATCTCTGAGGGTGTGGATAGGGTACTGTCCCTTCCCATACACCTTTTTCCTTTATGGTCTATCCTTTCGAGGATGAGCCCTGCCCCACTCCCTAACAACCAGTCCACGCAACTTAGCATGAGCAAAGATTTGCTAATGGCTGGAGGCCAAATGAACATCATCACAGGGGCCATCCCTCTACTACAATTACTGCATGCCTCACCTATTCCCTCCTCGTTATGTGCGCTTAATAACCCACTGCATAAATCCCTTCCATGCGAATGGTTTTATCCTATCTTAAGGCCTAATCCTTGGTTCGAATTTTACAGGTCCCCTTATGTAAAAGAAATGGAGCACCCAAGGCAGCTGGCTTGCAAAGACACTCTCTGCCGATGAAGGAAACATGCAGCACAAGCTCCTTCGCCGGTGCGCTACGTGTCTAGCCTCAAAAGGTATGCAAAGAAACAAGGTCCCAAGCGACACTGCCCCGGACATAGGCCAAAAAATCCCCAGTCTAGGGGAATAGAAGCTCAAGGGAGCACACAAGGCGTGGCAACACCGAATGTGCGGGCCCCCAATAGACGCTCGGGCACCAGGTGCTCAAAAGTGGAGAGGCTAGCTCGGGACAAGGAAGAATTTGATACATTGTTCAAAAGAATTTTGGAAACAGTCCCCCGCCAGAGACTACACCATTCAGGTCCCGGCCGACATCTTCCCTGCCCAACCTCACAGGAGCCCCTCACCAGCAGAGCCTCAGTCGCCTGACCATCCGAACTCACTTCGCCTTGTGCAAATAGAATAGCTCCTATGATATGCAAGCAACTTAACAAAGGCCAACTTGCCATAACTTTTTGTCTTTTGAGGGTTAAAGGGGCAGGCTCCCCACTTATACACACTTTCCTCACCTATTGCTAATATATGCCAAGTCTTTAATAAGCACCAAAATAGGCATCGCAATCAGTATCATAGGATTTTGAAAAAGTAACATCTTGACATGATTGCATTTTTTTGTTGTACTTGACGCATGCGACTTGAATATACTCTCACGAAGTGACAAGTGGATGTAGGATGACATAGGTTTTCATGTGAATGTGTTCAATGCCCAAGTCACCGCAAGACCACCAACCTCACAAAGAACCATAACAAAACCACACTGTTGAATGTGAAGAATCACCCTTACGAGTGTCCACATCGCATGAGCCAAAGCATAGTCATGGGCTATGCTCTCTTTCTGGGTCAAGCTCTACAGTTGGCTCACGACAGTTGTTACCTCAATTGTACCGACATCGTGTGTCACAAAGAGGTTTGTAATATCTCAAGTGTATCTCCCCATCTCAACAACTACTTCTCTAACAATGAGGCTAGGGCACAATCATCCCTGTAATATCCATTTCTTGAGCCTTCGAAGCTTGACATTTCCCAACCCATTGGAAGGCTAATAGCCTCGACATATTGCAATGGTTGTACTCAGTCAAGTCAAAAAAAAAAGGAGAAAAAAGGAAAGAAAGAAATAAAGAAAGAAAAAAAAGCATAAGAAAAAAAAACAAAACAAAAAAGAAAACATAAAAGGAAAAAAAAAGAAAAGAACGAAAAGATAAGAAGCACCCACCATCACAGCACAACACCTAGGGGTCCTCAAATTAAGTGCGTCCAGTGACCTTGGTCGGCTGGCTCCGCCCCTAATCCCCTAGCCCCTTAAACATCACCCACAATTGTTCAGGGCACATCAAGGGCAGGACATACCTAAGGAGCTTGTCTCGCCTATGGTTAGACCTGTCACCCTGACCCATTCGCACGATTCCCTCTTGCTCTCTGCCTTAGTACCATTGCAATCAATTGTGGTAAGCACCGCACGAATGGCCATGAAAAGTACACCGTCCTCATCAAGCAAGTCCAATAGCTCCCAGCTACCGAAAGGGCGGTGTCCCTATGTTCAATTATACTACGTCGTGCGATCACAATGCAAATGATGTCTCGTAAACCTTCACGTGTACTTCTTCTCAATAGGGACAACTTTGCTTCATCCACTCATTGTTACGAGAAGCCAGCTCACGGTCTTCTAACTACGTAATATCTAAGTATGCACGAGCACTCACATAATATTTGCACCGAAACATATACAGTTTGGGTCCTTAAGTGTAGGACAATACTCTCAGCTTGCTTAGAGTTCGACCTGTCTCCCAAAATAACTAAGCTATATCTTATGCATGCTAGAGAAGACTAGTACTACCCCTAGGGGGAGACCACCTATGAGAATGTTTTCAATTACAGGTATTGAAGACTCCAACGAAAGTGTCATTCGCTCTTCATCACCACCCAACTCTGAATTCTTATCCTTTATCATCTTGCAGGCCCGCCAGGAGTTGTCACGTGCAGAATCTCCAACAAACCAACACTTGTGCTGGCCATCAGGAACAACCCTACCACCAACTCCAACAACTCTACCACCAACCACCTAGGACACCAACATGCCCCAAACAACTTTCCTCCACATCACCACTAACACTCCTCTATGGCAACAACCGATGTCCTTTCACACCCATGTCTTCAGTGCAGGCCAAAGCCTGCTACCTACGACGGTGAGTGCCATGGGACTCGCACTCTTCTAGGAGGGGGGTAATGTTAACCCTCAAACGAACAAAAGTGGAATTTCTGAAAAAGATAAAGCATAAGACAAAGGCCATGCAAAGTGAAACGGAAGACAAAGACGCACAGGGAGAAAAGTCCTAAATAAGGGAGAAAGGCGCACAAGGAAAAGTGCAAGTCAATAATTTTGTAAAAGAGCGCAAGGGCGTCATAGTTTAATTCAAGGAGCACCGGGCTCTCACCCGTGCAATTTGTAAATGTAGATGGGCGGTGGAAAGGAAGCTAAGAAGATAGAAGGACAATGGGGAAAAGGGCCTAGGCCACAGCTGGCCATGTAAAAAAGGGGATAAGGGGATGACCGCCCAAAAGGGATTTAGGGTTTTTTATATAAAGTTGAAAAGTGAATGAGAAGCTCATTCTTATGTGTGGCCAAAAGTGGCTCCCCTCTTCTTGTTCTTGTTCTTGTTCTTGATTGCTTAAGCTTGTGCTTGAGAGAGGGAGTGTGAGAGTGTGAGGAAGTGAGTGTGTGAGGGTGAGGGACTGGGGAGGAGAAGCTCTCCATCTTCTCCTCTCTTCTTCTCTTCTCTTCTCTTCTCTTCTCTTGCTCGCGGCAATGGAGCTTGGAGCGTGGAGCTTGAGGCTGGAGCTTGCTTGAGGCTTGCACTTGGATTGTGGAGCTACCGGAGTGCACGGGAGAGGAGGTAACTCAATCTGCATGGAGGTAAGCTGACCACACCCATAGATATGGATGGTGCATCAGCTATGTGAGAGGTAGCCATTAGTGCTTGGCTTGGAATGCTTGCACTCAATTGCCAAGACCCATGGACCGCTTATTGTTTCAAGCATTCCAAGTCGAGCACTAATGGCTACCTCTCACATAGCCGACGCACCATCCATATCTATGGGTGTAATGAGCTTACCTCCATGCCGATCGAGTTACCTCCTCTCTTGCACACTCCGGTAGCTCCACGATCCAAGTGCAAGCCTCAAGCAAGCTCCATCCTCAAGCTCCATGCTCCAAGCTCCATTGCCACGAGCAAGAGAAGAGAAGAGAAGAGAAGAGAAGAGAAGAAGATGTTGAGATGACAAGCTCAACATATGCGGACATTGATGATGGACCGCCTAGTTAGATGGGTCCACATGTCTACACTTAGCACGTCGGTAGTCATTATGACTCACACATGGCCACTGACTCATTACTTATTATATTCAGGTTGTTACACCTATTTACAGCTAGCATAGTTATAACGCCAGTCGACTAGTGTAGTCGGTTATGCATTGTTTGACTTAGTAGGCCACTTTCCTTTATGTTGTATCTTATCTATACTTTGTGTACATTGTAAAAGTGTGAAAGAAGTAGAAGAAACCAGCAAGAAAACGTTTTGGCCTCCATCTCTCTTCTTGTGTCTTGAATGAGCTTCTCCTTGTGCATTCTGTGTGTGTTCGGCGCAGCATCTTGAGCAAGTCCCCCCACCACACGATTCTTGATATGGTATCAGAGCCACGCCACTGAGAGAGACTGATTTTGAAGGCTAAAGCGAAGGAGAAGAAGCAAGGTTCGAGCAAGCAAGCCACGGGTAAGAAGCTTTCCCATTCTTCCACTCTCTCTCTTGGATAGTGCCTGTGGAGGCACTGGAAGCAGGTCGAGCAAAAATCTCAGATTGCAATGAGATTTGGTGTGCGCAAAGAGCGCTGTATATTTCGCAGTTATTTTGGGCATCTGAGGCCGTTTCAAGCCCCATTTTAGAGCCGCAAGGTTGCGGACAGTAGTTTCAGGGTACACTGTGACTTCGACTATATTGACCGAAAGTGGATGCGCAGGTTACAGATTTCAGATTTGTAAGTTCAAAGGTGTTTACCAGCGAGTAAACACAAGGTTTATCTACAAACTGGTTGCAGATTGCATGTATTGTTGAGTAGACAGTGAAAAAGGCTGTCTGGTGTATTGCTCTGCACTACAGGTTGAGGGTTGCAAAATATTTGCTTGCTGTTTGGTATTAATTTTATTATAATGGTAGAGAATAGTGGAAGCCCCATCATTGAGAAGCTCGACAAGAACAACTACCCTTCATGGAAGTTTCGTGTCATGAACTTCCTTATTCGAAAAGGCCTCTACAAGTTTGTTTTAGGTGAAGAAAAGGAGCCGGAGGTGAGTGATCCTCCAACTTCAGAAGAGACAAAGGCACGGAAGGAATGGAATGCAAAAGATAAAAAGTTCATGTATTGGTTGTCTGCAGTAATTGACAATAATATGCTGGGACACATTAGAAATGCAGAGAATTCATATGCATCTTGGACCATACTTGAAAGTATGTTTTCTGTAAATACAAAGGCATGAAAGATTTAACTCAAGCAAGAATTGAATACATTGAAGAAAGGGAAGATGTCTATCAATGAGTATGCACTGAAGGTAAGGAGTATTGCAGATGCCTTGGTAGTGATTGATGCAATGCCCAATGATGATGATTGGTGTCGTCTACCTTGGGTGGACTTAACAATGAAAAGGCTTGGAAGTCTTTTGTAACTTCCGTATATGTTAGAAAGCCATTTCCAGATTTCGATGAGTTGGTCTCCCTTATGATCATTGAAGAGATCAACATGCAGAGTGAGACATCTGAAAAAAGTGGTGAACAAGTCCAAGCTTTCTACTCCAATTCAGGAAGGGGATGTGGGAGGTTCTCTTCAAGAGGCCGTGGTACAGGATGTGGTAGTGACAACCAACAAAGCAGATTGAATCAGCAATTTGGCGATATGCAGGTTTCAGGAGGTCTTGGTAACTTTAGAGGTAGGGGGAGCTTTAGAGAAAGAGGTGGATGGCAGAACAGAGGTTCTAACAACTCTGGTATTGTGTGTTACTACTGTGGAAAAATAGGTCATATTGCAGCCCAACGTTATGCTAAGAAAGATGATATCCATAGTGGAACACAATATTAGTGAGTTTGGGAATCTCTCAATTCCCATTTCTTGAATACTAAAAAGATGGCACCTGATAACATGCCCATAAGTTTCTCAAAACCATATGATGTAACCATTCATTGGAAAGTGCTTGAAAAATGGAATCTATTGAGCTATAAAGCGCTCTATTTGGAGTGATAGTGTTCAAGTTATGAAAAATCCAAAGATTTGATCACGTATCCCAAACTTATGGGAAATTCCCATATTCCCCAATATGGTGTTGTGGTAAGTTGCAGCAAGGAAACTATGCATCGTCTTTACGACAAAATGACGATAAAAATGAATGTTTGTTTGTTATGTAGCATATGTTGAATGCTGTTACAGGAAAGGGAACATATGATGATGTTTGGTATGTTGATTCAGGTGCATCCAATCATATTACCAGCCATGCAGAATGGTTTGGAGAGATGCAGGATTTGCAAAATGCAGGTTATGTGCAGATGAGTGATGTTTCATGCCACCCAATTTCACACATTGGAAAAGTTCCATTGTCCTTGCATGATAGTAAGACAAAGAGTCTTTCAGATGTATTACATGTACCATCTATTACAAAGAACTTGGTATCAGTCATCGGTCAAATGGTAGAGCAAGGGTTGCAAGTCAGATTTAATGCGAAGGGCTGCTTTGTAGAAGACTTCAATGACAAGTGCAGGTTCGTAACAAAGGGAAGTAGAGTTGGATGTATGTTTACTCTGGATGCTGGAATTCCTACTATGAATGTTGCTATGTATGCTAAAGGAAAAGGTGTTGTTGCATATATTGAAATTTGGCACAAACACATTGGACATGCAAATGTACAAAGGCTGAAATTAATGCAGTCCGATTCTGATAATCGGACTCTTGAAAATCGGACATGTGAGAATCGGACAGAAAACTGTCAAAATCAGAGGAGATGGCTGCATTAGAGGCCAATAAGACTTGGGATCTAGTATCATTGCCAAAGGGCAAGAAAGCTATTGGATGTAAGTGGGTTTATAAGATTAAGCACAATGCAGATGGTTCTATTAGTAGGTACAAAGCTAGGCTGGTTGCAAAAGGCTATGCCCAGACATATGGCATAGATTATGATGAAACCTTTGTTAGAAATGCGGGATCTAGAGCATGACATAATCGGAAGCTATGGAGGATGGAAGGAGAAGTGTAGACTCATGATGGAATGGACACTGTTTGTTACACAAGTGAATTAGGTTCCAAGATTGAGACTTGGACTCATAAACTAAATCTTGTGTATGTGGACAATGACATTGACACTTTACTGAAATGAAAAGAGTACTATCATTGCATTAAGAAAGGAAGCAAGTACAATGCTTTATAGGAAAGTAGGAAACTGCAGTAGGCACCATTGTGCATATGGGATAAGTTAGCCTGCATATCCTTGACCCTGAGACTCCATACAAAGAGGCTGTTTGAGTGTGATTGCTGATTCTCAACACCCCTCCTCAATCACAACTAGTAAAGGCACAAAGTGTGTAGAGGCTGTAATGAGAACCACCTGCAAAGTGTGGGCATACCACAGACATGGCAATACACCAGAGGCTGTTGCAGAAAAAGCTAAGTGTGGGTACCATAAACATGGTGAACATCCAGAGGCTGTAACAGGGGCCTCACAAAGTGTACAGGGACTGTAATGCCAAGTTACATAAGGAGTTTTACAAAGCTTATGGCAGGAAGCATTAGGGCAAGGAAAATACAAGGCTATTAAAACAGTCTATCAGAATTATGAGAGTACAAGGACTGATGAGTCTTGTCCTTCCGATCCTGGTGATCTTCATCTTCTTCTTCCTTTGCTTCATTTTCTTCTTCTTCTTTGACTGCGACTAGATAGGCCTTTTGGGATCTCTTTCTTGCGTGGTAGAACTTCTCGGTGTGTTCGATCCTTTTGCAGAAGTCACAAAAGAGCTGATCTTTCTTGCCTTTGTACCTATTGCCAACATATAATGCATGCTCATCTCTAGAGCTACTTGGTTCTTCTTTAGTTTTTTGCTTCTTTTCTTCTTCTAACAGTGATGCCTGGATATCAACAAGTTCAGGATTTGGCATGTTGATTAGAGTTGTTGATACATTATTATATTCAGGAGGCAAGCTCTTAAGTAGAACACCGATGCAAACATCTTCATCCACTTTAATGTTGATTCCTGCAAGTTGGGTTAGGAGTCATTCCATGTAATTAAGATGTGTGGCAAGTGATGTGCTGGACTTCATTTCAAGCCTGAAGAATTCAATTAGGAGACCATACTTTGATGATTTAGATTGTGCACCGAACAGGGTGTCAAGTCTTTTCTATGTATCCTGTGAGGTCTCACAGTTATCCACGTGATGGATATAACTGTCATCTAGCTCCAATTTGATAATGGCCTGGGCTCTGTCATCATTCTTTTGCCAAGTAGTTGCAAGGTCCGCGTCCCGCGGTTTCTTCTCTTTGCCATTTGTGATGGCCCAGAGACCCTTCTTCATCAGGATGAGCTTGATGCGGGTTTGCCAAGTGTGGAATCCGACTCCTTTGAATCGAGCATTTGGCGAGTCTTTGCCCATGTTAGATTTACGGGAACAGTAGCAAATCAACTTTAGACTTTATTAGATTTGAGCAACAGAAGAATTGATTGAGAGACACAAGTGCTAAAAAGCACTAATTGAGTGTCAATGAATACCAAATCTGCAAAAGTCTTTTACTCCAAGTGATCTTCCCCTAGAGCATGACATAACCGGAAGCTATGGAGGATGGAAGGAGAAGTGTAGACTCATGATGGAATGGACACTGTTTGTTACACAAGTGAATTAGGTTCCAAGATTTAGACTTGGACTCATAAACACAATCTTGTGTATGTGGACAATGACATTGACACTTTACTGAAATGAAAAGAGTACTATCATTGCATTAAGAAAGGAAGCAAGTACAATGCTTTATAGGAAAGTAGGAAACTGCAGTAGGCACCATTGTGCATATGGGATAAGTTAGCCTACATATCCTTGACCCTGAGACTCCATACAAAGAGGCTGTTTGAGTGTGATTGCTGATTCTCAACAACCTTTAGTCCAGTTGCTAGGATGGAAACTGTCAGATGTGTGATTGCTTTGGCAGCAGCCAAAGGTTGGAGGTTGTAGCAAATGGATGTGAGGAATACCTTCTTGCATAGTGATTTGGAGGAAGAAGTGTATATGGATCAGCCAGCAAGTTATGAAGATTTAGAGCATCCCACGTATGTGTGCAAGTTAAAGAAGGCACTGTATGGGCTCAAGCAAGCACCTAGAGCATGGTCTGACAAGATCAGAGAGTATCTTGTCAATATTGGCTTTTATATTTTTGATGCTGATCACTCACTTTATGTGAGAAAGGGAGATGCAGGTTTGGTCATCATAGTCATCTATGTGGATGATTTGATTATTACATGTGATAGTGATAGTGGGATTGTTGAAGTCAAGGGTTTTTTGAAGAAGAAGTTTGAGATGAAGGATTTAGGTAAGCTAAGGTACTTCCTTGGCATTGAGGTGATAAGATGTGATGATGGTAGATGGCTGTCCCAAAGACAGTATGGCTTGGATATGTTGTCCAAGTATGGTATGATTGCATGCAAACCACTTTCACTCCCGTTGGAGCAAAATGTAAAGTTGAGTGCTGATGTTGGGGATGAGATAGAAGACCCTACTATGTTCAGGAGGATAGTGGGGAGTTTGATCTACATGACCATTACAAGGCCAGACTTGAGCTACACTGTTGGTCTTGTGAGCCAGTTTATGCAAGTACCTAGAAAGCCACATTTGGATGCAGTCAGATGCATATTGAGATATGTGAAGTCCACATTACATTATGGACTTTTCTATGAGGCAGGTACAGATGTACAGGTGTATGGATACACAGATGCAGATTGGGCTGGTAGTATGTCTGATAGAAGATCTACCAGCGGATACATGTTCTCTCTTGGTAGTGCAGCAGTTGCTTGGAGCAGCAAAAAGCAATCTACAGTTGCTTTCTCAAGTACAGAGGCTGAGTATAGAGGTGCTGCTATTGCAGCATGTGAGGTAGTATGGCTGCAAAAGTTATTGGCTGATTTAGATGTGCAGGTGGAAGGTGCAATTGTCATTTATTGTGACAACATGAGCAGTATACAATTGGCTAGTAACCCTGTGTTCCATGTGAGGACAAAACATATTGAGGTACACTACCATTTTGTAAGAGAGAAGGTACTAGCAGGTGAGATTGACTTGGTGTATGTTAACAAACAGGATCAGATATCTGACATCTTCACGAAGGCATTGGGTACAGAGAAGCTTCAAAAGTTTCGAAGCTTACTTGGAGTTGCAGAGATGTAGTTGAGCTTGAGGGGGAGTGTTGCGATGACAATCTCAACACATGCAGACATTGATGATGGACCGCCTGGTTAGATGGGTCCACACGTCTACACTTAGCACGCCGGTGGTCATTATGACTCACACATGGCCACTGACTCATTATTTATTATATTCAGGTTGTTACACCTATTTACAGCTGGCATAGTTATAACGCCAGTCGACTAGTGTAGTCGGTTATGCATTGTTTGACTTAGTAGGCCACTTTCCTTTATGTTGTGATGGAACCTAGAACGGGCCAGCTGCACTAGCTGGACCTCTATCTCACAAGCTCAACAACCCCACAGCCTCGCGGCCAAGAGCATTGATGACACATACATTGCCTTCCTAGACATCTTGCGTTTGTATTACGTCATTTGTAATCCACTCTTCTCTCACCCACTACTCCTCAGAGGGAGTCCCTTACACATTGCCTAATGGCACGAAGCACAGACATAGGGGGTCCTCCAACGGTTGAGTGCCGCCACCCCTCTGCGACTCTCCTACACCTTGGGGATTGGCCCCTCGATGCGTCGCTCAACATATAAACATGTCGTACAAAATCCTCTCAAGGTACCATTTAATCGTATATAGGAATGTACCATTGTCCTTACTTCTCTTTTCCCTAGACCCCATGACTAGCCTATGGCTTAGGGTGTCCTGTCTCTCACTCAACATGGGTCAAGGTCCTAATGAAAACAATTGCTGTGCATTCAGGATTTCTGATACCTTTAAATATTTCCATGATTTATGCATAGTGTGGAGGCTAAGTACTCAAACAATTATGAAATCAATATTGTGCACATGTGCAAAACATCCTTTCAATGATTTTCAACTACCAATTCTTATGCGGCGTTGCACATACCTAGCACCGAGGAAACCCTCGTGCTACTAGGCTCTTATTTTATAATTATTCATCGGCCTATATGGTATGCAAACAAAAAAACAGCAATCTTTTCATCATGTTACTCCACATTTAGACACACTTTAACCACTCTACCCTCCTATCGATCAAATGTTGCATTGTTGCATAGACTTATAGGGTATTTTGCCATCATTTTATGTGTAAAAAGCGGAAAAAACACACTAGAACAAGAAGGTGGGGTTGAACTGAGGCAAATCCTCATGCTTCAATCCCCACAAACATTCACAAACATTGTTCTTAACTATCATTAATTTTCCGCACCCAAAATGCATTTTCCCCCTATTTTTAGTGATTTTTCTCTATTTTCTTGTATTTTTTTTTATTTTCTGCATTATTTAAGCACTAAAAATTCAAAATAGGTTATGGGCTGTGGCCCTTAGTTCCTTCTTGTAGCAAAAATGAAAATTTAGTTGGTGTTCCTATTCATTTCTCCATTTTTATGCCCAAAAACATCATTTTTCCTTGATTTTCCATATTTTACGTATTTTAGTGTATTATTTTAAGTCACAAGATGCATATTTTTCTGATTTTCTGATTATGAACAGCAAGTACTCATGGGGAACAGCAACGTAAACAATTTTTAGCCCACATGAACAACATTTTATCAATCAAAAGCCATGAAATCTCAAATTTCCTTTGAAAAAAATTGAATTACCGCTTATTTGCGTGTTTCGGGTTTCATGTCCACGACTGCAAATTCTGAAAATCAGCAGCACTTCATGCTCATGACGATCACAAGTCACCATTCCTAGCCCGTGGAGCAATCCGATCCATGCCGGACAAGCCTCTATCATTCTTTCTTCTTCCCACATGAACTTGCCTTTAGAAGAGAGAGAGGGAGGAGAGAGAAATACTAGATTTCTATCTCAGCATTCAAGCCATCAATTGAGGAGCGGAGGGCGGTGATAAGATCAGCATACAAAGGGGAATGAGGGACCAATGCCTGCTCTATGGGTTGTATGCAACCCCCATGGTTGATCCATCAAGCATGAGGCGCAAAAATCGGCGTGATATAGGCGTGACTTCTTCTCTCTCTCTCTCCACGATTTCTCTCCTACATTTCATGTGACTTTCATTTTGGGCTCCCAAGGGTCACTTACTCATTTGGCCAAACTTTGGTCCACCCCTTCAAATCTTGCCCAACTTCTTGGCCATTTCCCCGTCCGTACTCGGAATTGAGCTCTAAAAAATCCTGGGCGTCCGACTTAGCATCCCGCATTGGCCAGTAGCTCGTGTCAACCCACACGACTGTCTGAAAAATTATGAAAAATCAACAAGCGTCGCTCGAGTACCTTTAAAGCACTTTGGCGCTTAAAATCATCCTAGATCGAGCCGTCGCCTTCGACGTTGAATATTTTTCCCTTGATATTAATAATTTTTAGCTATTTTTAAGCACTTCCCGGCACCTAAGTTCCGCTTTCATTGGTGACCACCCACGGGATAGGGCGACTTAGCTCGTCGAATCCATGAACATATTTGCACATAAACAACCAAAGAAGCATCAAGCTGATACAAAACAAATATACGATAAAACTCAGCACAATACTCCCCCTACCCCTAGACAGAACCAAGGCATGACATCTGCAAGGAGTAGGCCTAGCATCATCTAATAGAAGATCCGAAGTGAGTCGCTAACCAACTGCTCCAACACAGCCAAACTAAAAAACCTACCAAAGAGGTTGCCCTAAGTGGTAGTCTGAACTACTTACCAACTAAGGCAACACAACTAGGAGCTCCTACAAGGCGAAGACTCCTATAGCCTGATCAAGGAGTATTTGCTTTTAGTACATTTCTTCTTTTAGGATTTTTATTTTATTGACATACTTGGGCATGTAAAAAGGAGGGAGCTGAGCGTAGTGACCCAAGGAGAACAGGGCATCGGTCTTAGGACCTGTCTCGGCACCTAAGAACTTACCAAGCCCTCGCAAGGCGACACTTAATCATTTTCTAACGCTCACTTTTATTTTCGCTCTAACCTTCCTTGTTTTGTCATTCATTCTTCAGCAAGAAGCCACCCCTAGGAAGACAAGGTATTGGCCCCGGGTCTGACTCGTCCCCAGGAACCTACCAGGCCTTCGCAAGGCAATGATCAAATGCTTATATATTTTCATTCCTTTTCTTTTCTTTGATAGGGGTTAGAACCCCTTTTTACACACCTTCGTATTTATATTCATCTTACAGGATGTTCAAGGTTTCTTGGCATCATCATTATTAACTTCTGGCAGGCTTCTCTAACTGCCTCACTACTAACAAGAACTCCTAGAACGGATGCCTAGCATGCTAGCAGAACAGGGCCACTAGGACTCCCTTCTAAAACAGGTCTTTCGATGCCTGACAATGTCTTTACAGGATGCAATGACTACTCCGACCTCCTTCAAATATACTTAGCCTAAACCTGGGACTTCATGCCTTAGTTACCGGCTCCCAACAAAAATGTATCCCCTCGACAAGTACAAATACACATATAACAGGAAAGAAAGGTACTCGTAAAGGAGAGATATCACCTGGATTGGCCACAAGAAGCTTCCATCGCAGCAAAGGCTCCTCCTGGCTCCACCAAATTCCACGAAACACGAAACCTGTCCAGCACAACACTTAAAACAAAAACCCGATTAAATGCACCCGCACTAGACAGGGGAATGGCCCTCTTGGCCTAATGAAATCAAACATGACTTTGCTACCAAATTGAATTGGCCCTCTTGGCCTAATGAAATCCAACAATACTACGCATAACATCCTCCTGGAAACAACTATGATAGACATCAAAGCATACCATTCCCAGGGGAACAAAGGCTCGTAGCCCTAAACTAGGTGCATTAAATTATGACCCATCCCTCCTGCGTATATCGCAAGAGGTGTTCGCATCACATGTCGTCTAATCAGTCTATGGGTCCAAGTTAATAAAGGCAGATGAGTCTCACCTACCCTCTGCATCACCCAGATCAACCATCGTCTGCCAAAGAGGGCATGTTCAGAAAGCATACCCCACAAACGACCAGGTCCTGTCTCACCATCAATAGATATATCGGGACAAGGGCCACAATTAAAGAAGAGGTCGTCTTCATACGTAAAATTAGCCAATGAATCGGCAAACTGATTCCAATTTTGTGGAAACAGCTGAAAAGACACTCTATCAAATTCGTCTAGCAGGGCTATGGCAGTATGATGGTACATGCAAAGGATGGGGTTTCGCACCATGTACATCCCATTGAGTTGATTTAAAACCAACTGAGAGTCCCCTTTCACCAATAACTGACGGATACCACCCTTCTTTACAATATTCAAACCCATAATCAGGGCTTTGTATTCTGCCATATTATTGGTAAAATTCACCCGAGATAAGCAGCTAACTTCATGACAATGCGTCATCGGGGGTCTCGGATGAGAACTCCTACACTTTCTTTTTTACATGCACCCCTAAACACCCCATCAAAGTACAAGGTGTACGTCCATAAGGGGTTTACATATCCCGCCATCCGGAACTTTACTCGTAATTATGGTAATCGAAATTCAGCATATTCAACGGGTGGACTGTAGGCTCCATCCCTCCATCATCATTGAATTCAACAGGGATGCTCGTCAAAATTTGTAGGCAGTGATGGCAAAAGACCTTGATCTCCCAAATAAATGTCCCGCCTTCTTGCTCAGTCAGCTTATATCTCTTGCTCCACCAAATGAGCTTTTCCTGATGATACCATTGTTCTAAATATGGGTGTTCTAAATAAGGGATCAGACGACCCATCAAAATCTATCACGATTTTCTTGCAGATATTTGATCGATCTCTCTTAGACCTGCAAGACAGTCATAGTATTAGTGCAATTAGAAATAATAAGGTTTAATCTTATTAAGATTAACCTTATTTTTAAATTCTATCCCCTCAAGGTCAGCTAACAAAACTGTAGATTTATTCATTCCTATTCTCATAATCCTATAGGGCCCGTCCCATTTGGGCTCTAGCTTGCTTGGAAATAATTCACGTCGTGCGTCATAATATAGAACAAGCTGTCCTTTCTTGAAGGTGTATTTCTTAGCTTTAAGGTCGTGTAGCTACTTCATTCGGCGCTTCGCCACTTCTTGGTGCAATAAGCTCTGTAGCTTAAGCTCATCTAAATGTGCCAGTGTCATCAAGCACTCAAAAAGTGCATCTTCATCACTCAAAGAATGATTGATGGCGAACCGAATAGTCAGCAACTCAATCTCTAAAGGCAAGACACACTCCTCCCCATATACTAACTTGAACGGGGTATGGCCAGTGGCTCGTTTGAAAGTCGTATTATAGGCCCACACTGCCATGTATAACTTTTTATCCCAATCCCATTTCTTTTCCGACACAATTTTGGATAGAATGCCCACAAGCTGCTTGTTGGTGCTTTCAACTTGCCCATTGGCTTGCGGGTTCTATGGGGTTTTCTTGTTATGCTTGATTTGCCAAGTCTCTGTCAAACTTTTGATCACCTTGTTCAGGAAATGGGTTTGGCGGTCCGACACTAATTCTTTTGGCGGACCAAAACGGCATATTATCTGCTCTAAAAGGAAACTAGCAGTTTCTTTAGCATCATCTTTCCTTGTTGCACGTGCTTTTGACCACTTTGTGAAGTAGTCAGTTGCTACAATGATGTACCTCTTTTGCACAGTCGACGACGGAGTAATAGGACCCACAAAGTCTATTCCCCACTTCTCAAATGGAAGTATCGCCATAATAGGGGTGAGTGGTCGTTTTCTATTCTCTCGACTATCATGTCGTTGATAAATATCGCATCTCTTAACATACACAAACGCATCCTGGAAGATGGCAGGCCACTAGTAACCTGCTCTTAAAGCCTTTTGTGCTATAAGCCGTCCAGTAAAATGGCCGCCACAAGCAGAATCATGGCACTCTTCCAAAATGAATGGCACCTCGTCAGGCATCACACATCGGTGGTAGATGTCATCAACCCCTTGCCGATATAATGTACCTACGATCAAACCAAACTTTAACGCTTGCTGCTTAATTTTCCTTCTCTCAGCTTTAGATAATTCGAATCCCGCCTCTCCCGTTGATAAATAGTGCATTATTGCAGCATACCAGGAGGGAATAGATGCCGTATCTATTTTAAATAACACCTCCATGTCACTACCTTCAGCCACAGATTCTTTCGGCTCCCCAAAGTCCACAAGACATTCCACGATGCCTTGCAACCTTGGTGGCTTACTCCTGATTTCATAATCAAATTCCTGCAAAGTGATCAACCACTTTGCTAGACGATCAGGCGGCTATAGCTTATTCATCAATAATCGAAGCCCCTCCGCCTTCGTATAAAGCACGACTTTCTCATAGAGAATATAATGCCTGGATTTCTTGGTCCCAAAGACCATCGCTAAACACAACTTCTCCATGTAGGTATAATTGATTTCGGATACCCCCAGCTTCCGGCTAGCAAAAGCAATCGGGTGGTACCACTTCTCTTCCCAAATTTGGGCTAAACAGCAGCTGATACTATACATGGTGGCTGCTAAGAATATATAGAATACCTCACATCTTTTAGGTACTTTTAAAATGGGCGCTCTTGTTAGCTCTTGTTTCACATCCTCGAATGCTACCTTACAAGGGTCACCCCATACAAATGAAAAGCTAAAGGACAATAAATTTGTAAGCGGCAACGTTCTTTCTGCCAAGGCGTTTATGAATCTACGGTAATAACCAACCGAAGACAGAAAGCTATGAACTTCCTTCGGAGTGCGTGGTGGACCCATGGCAACTATAACTTTGACCTTCTCGAAATCTGTCGCAATTCCTACCGAACTGACCACATGACCCAGCAATAGTTCATAAGGTACTCCAAAAACACACTTCCGTGGGTTTAAGGCGATGCAGAATTGTCTACAGCGCTCAAAGCATTTTCTTATAATGATCAACTGCCTTTCTCTCATGGTGGCAGCCCCTAAGTCATCAATAAACACCTTCAACTCTTCAGGGGATATGTCACCGAATGTCTTATCTGTTGTTCATTGCCACGAACCAGGCACATTGCATAAACCAAAGGCCATCACATGGTACGCAAAAGTACCAAATATAGTAATAAAAGTTTTTTTCAACTTGTCCTCTTCTGCAATTGCCATCTAGTTATATCCTGCAAAGCAATCCATGAACGAATATATCTCCCTACCCGCTAATTGATCCAAAATCTGGTCAATAAATGGCAACGGGTAGTAGTCCTTAACTGTCTGCTTATTCAGCTCCCTAAAGTCTACACATAATCGAATTTGATTATTATTCTTCTTTCTGATCACAACTGGCGAACACCATTCCGTGTGTTGCACAGGAAAAATCAAACCTGCTTTTCGAAGCTTCTGTAACTCTTCAAACAACCCGTCCCTCAGTTCGAAAGGCATACGCCTTACTTTCTGTCATACAGGACGACTGCCCTCTTTCAACGGAATTGTATGAACAACAAGACTAGGAGGAATGCCTCTCAACTCATCATAACTCCAGGCAAAGATATCACAGAATTCCTGAATCAAGGCCACATCGTCCTCCCTTTCTGCTGTGCTGAGCATAGAACCTAATTTGATTGGCTGCGAATCATCAGGCGTACCAAGGTCTAGCTCGATAACATCTGCATCTCTTATACGATCTTGGCCCTCTATCGGCTCGTTCAAAGTAATCTGATAGATGTCTTCCATGGTGGATCCCTCTTTGGACTCATCACTCAATGATGTCTCACTGGTAGATAAATCTTCTAATGTCTCCAATTCTGTAGAAGATAGAGGAGCTCTCTCACTCTGCAGGGACTCAGGATAAGCATCAACCACCACGCGTTGGGCACCTCTGCCGAATATTAGTCGACCGGCGGGTATATCTACTTGGCAGTCCGCTTGCAAGTTCCAAGGTCGTCTGAGTAATACTTGGTAACTTGGACGGCTTGCAAAACGAATCACCCTAAAGTCCAACAGGCATTCTACATTTGCAACAGTGACATGGACCTTGGTAATGCAGCCTTCCAGCTGTCTCAAACTATCATCTGCCATTCTAAGAATTGTGGAGGTATCTTTCTGGATCGCAAGACCCAACCTTTCCATCAGTTTAGAACTCATAATGTTAACAGATGATCTCGTGTCGACAATGGCATAATCTACTAATATCCCATCGACATAGGCTGCAACCCTTGGGCAATGCTTCTCAGCATGCTCGAATCAATCATCACCAACTCATGCAATACCCAAAGGTTCCACAATATACCCGATACGTAGGATCTTTCTAAATTCCTTGCGTACTCCTGGGGAAAGCTTAATAAGCTGTAAAAGATTCACATCCGGCTTGACTTCACAAAGAGAGCTCGCCAAATCGAATTCATGATAGTTCGATAGAGCTCGCTTTTCACGCCAAACCATCTGCTCTTTAGGTCTCTGAACCGGCTTTATTGCCTCTTTCTTAACTTTCACCTTCTTCTTTGGTGGTTCCTTATCGGCTTTACTTTCCACGGGCTTCAAAGGTCCCCCTTCCATGGCAGGATCCAAAACTTGCGTTCCTTTGTCGCCTTGTTTAGGGTTTCCATCGACAGGCTTATCCTTGTCGGCTTCTCTACCCTTTTGACCTCTTGTAAGAACAGCTCGCAGATTAGAGGTTTTAGCATCATTAACGCATAGAGCCTCAATCAAACTAACCCCACAACCACTTGGTAGCTCCTCCACTGTAGTCTTTGGTCGTTGAATTATTTATTTAGGCCCATCTTCTCGCGCTGGGAATCATTTCCTTGGCCACGATGATTAAGAGGCCCTGGTTTTCGACTACCACGTTGGAGGGAACTGATCTTACTCCAGCAAGTAGCTGCTAAATGGCCAAATTTTCCACAGATGTCGCACTTAACATTTGGGCAATTTCTTGGATAGTGCTGCCCACCACACCATTTGCAACTAAACCTCGAAGGTGCACCCTCATCTGGGTATCTACTTCCTATCAAATTTTGTTTTTTTTAAAGGAAGTTGACATCAATGGCTATTTGTCGATACTGCTCTGTTATCATGTCGGTATAATGCTTCATCATGTCCTTAACCTCACCAAGAACATTGGAAGTGCTCGACTCATAGCCTTGGTCATTACCATGTCATTCCATCGGCCTAACAATTCGATTAGGCATTGGTTGTTGAACCACAGGCGTGGTATTAGAATTGACCACCTGGCCTCCACCATTTGGAGCCATTTGACTGCTCGTAGGCATGGATATGCTAGGGGAAGCTGGTAATAAAGGGACATTCTGCATCATGTTCCCTCTCCCATTAGGGTTAGCCATCGCTATCCCTTGACCACTACTGCCATTGGCCATCGCCACTACTGCCATTGGCCATCGCCACTACTGCCATTGGCCATCGCCATATTGTTTCCCAATACTAAACCCATATTCGAATTGCCTCGAGAAGCATAGGCTGCTTGTAGTCGGGATTCCACCTCTTGTGCTCGTGTAATGGCAGTATCTATATCCCCCAAGGGGACACTACTCAACTGCAATTGGATATTAAAGTCCAAACCATGTAGGAAATATTGCAACTGGGCAACTGCCGGGATAGGAATAGAGGTGTCCAACTTACGAAAAACCTCTTTTATTTTCTTTGCATAAGCACGAATATCCTCGTGTGGTTCTTGGCGGGTCACATTGAGTACACGCAACCAATATTGTCCACCCCTTTCAGGGGAAAACTCCCTTCGAAAAGCTCCATAAAATGAATCAATATTCAATATGGTTCCGGCTTCTAAACCATGATACCATATAGCGGCTCTTCCTTTGAGAGTCATATTGAAGAACATCATTAAATGTCCTTCTTCTTGGATGCGACAGTTAAACATCAGCTTTTGAAACTCCCTAATGTGGAGTTCCGCATCTTCCTTAACTAGCCCATTAAAAATGGGTAGCAGGTAACCTAGAGCCGGCAAATATGTCGTCCCTGCTAGAATTGCAATAGGCTGCGCCATGACGAGGATTGGATTTGCACTAGGAATAGGGGACGGTGGGGTCACACCTCTCGCACTTGATGTAGACTGGCTTATGGAAGAAAGGGGAGCACTAGAGCTTCCACCTTTTCCTAACTTACTGCTTGTGGCCCCAAGACCACTAGCTTCACTCCCTCGTAAGGGTTCAGCACCGCTACGCTTAGGGGAATATCTCCTAAAAATTTTAGCACGTCGCCTAGCTCTTTTGTCTCTCTCTTGCTTTTGGATTTCTGCTAGACGATGCTTATCGCTAAATAACAGATCAATCTCAATATCCTTTGGCATAAACTGCAAGTTGGTCCCTAGACAACCAAGATTCGAGGACCGCCACTTTTAAGCGGCTCCCGATAGACGCACCATTGATGGAACCTAGAACGAGCCGGCTGCACTAGCCGGACCTCTATCTCACGCACTCAACAACCCCCCGGCCTCGCGGCCAGGAGCGTTGATGACACATACATTGCCTTCCTAGACATCTTGCGTTTGTATTACGTCGTTTGTAATCCACTCTTCTCTCACCCACTACTCCTCAGAGGGAGTCCCTTACACATTGCCTAATGGCACGAAGCACAGACATAGGGGGTCCTCCAACAGCTAAGTGCCGCCACCCCTCTGCGACTCTCCTACACCTTGGGGATTGGCCCCTCGATGCGTCGCTCAACATATAAACATGTCGCACAAAATCCACTCAAGGTACCATTTAATTGTATACAGGAATGTACCATTGTCCTTATTTCTCTTTTCCCTAGACCCCACGACTAGCCTATGGCTTAGGGTGTCCTGTCTCTCACTCAACGTGGGTCAAGGTCCTAATGAAAACAATTGCTGTGCATCCAGGATTTTTGATACCTTTAAATATTTCCATGATTTATGCATAATGTGGATGCTAAGTGCTCAAACAATTATGAAATCAATATTGTGCACATGTGCAAAACATCCTTTCAATGATTTTCAACTACCATTCTTATGCGGCGTTGCACATACCTAGCACCAAGGAAACCCTAGTGCTACTAGGCTCTTATTTTATAATTATTCACCGGTCTGTATGGCATGCAAACAAAAAACAACAATCTTTTAATCATGTTACTCCACATTTAGACACACTTTAATCACTCTACCCTCCCATCGATCAAATGTTGCATTGTTGTATAGACTTATAGGGCATTTTGCCATCATTTTATGTGTAAAAAGCGGGAAAAACACACTAGAACAAGAAGGTGGGGTTGAACTGAGGCAAATCCTCATGCTTCAATCCCCACAAACATTCACAAATATTGTTCTTAATTATCATTAATTTTCCGCACCCAAAATGCAATTTTTCTCTATTTTTAGTGATTTTCCTCTATTTCCTTGCATTTTTTCTTATTTTTTGCATTATTTAATTACTAAAAATTCAAAATAGGTTATGGGATGTGGCCCTTAGCTCCTTCTTGTAGCAAAAATGAAAATTTAGTTGGTGTTCCTATTCATTTCCCCATTTTTATGCCCAAAAACATCATTTTTCCTTGATTTTCCATATTTTACGTATTTTAGTGTATTATTTTAAGTCACAAGATGCATATTTTTTTGATTTTCTGATTATGAATAGCAAGTACTCATGGGAAACAGCAACATAAATAATTTTTAGCCCACATGAACAACATTTTATCAATCAAAAGCCATGAAATCTCAAATTTCCTTTGAAAAAAATTGAATTACCGCTTATTTGCGTGTTTCGGGTTTCATGTCCATGGCTGCAAATTTGAAAATCAGCAGCACTTCATGCTCATGATGATCACAAATCACCATTCCCAGCCCGTGGAGCAATCCGATCCATGCCGGACAAGCCTCTATCATTCTTTCTTCTTCCCACATGAACTTGCCTTTAGAAGAGAGAGAGGGAGGAGAGAGAAAGACTAGATTTATATCTCAGTATTCAGGCCATCAATTGAGGAGCGGAGGGCGGTGATAAGATTAGCATACAGAGGGGAATGAGGGACCAATGCCTGCTCTATGGGTTGTATGCAACCCCCATGGTTGATCCATCAAGCATGAGGTGCAAAAATCAGGGTGATGTAGGCGTGACTTCTTCTCTCTCTCTCCATGATTTCTCTCCTACATTTCATGTGACTTTCATTTTGGGCTCCCAAGGGTCACTTACTCATTTGGCCAAACTTTGGTCCACCCCTTCAAATCTTGCCCAACTTCTTGGCCATTTCCCCGTCCGTACTCGGAATTGAGCTCTGAAAAATCCCGGGCGTCTGGCTTAGCATCCCGCATTGGCCAGTAGCTCGTGTCAACCTGCATGACTACCTGAAAAATTATGAAAAATCAGCAAGCGTCACTCGGGCATCTTTAAAGCACTTTGGCGCTTAAAATCGTCCTAGATCGAGCCGGCGCCTTTGATGTTGAATATTTTTCCCTTGATATTCATAAATTTTAGCTATTTTTAAGCACTTCCCAGCACTTAAATTCCGCTCTCATGTTGTATCTTATCTATACTTTGTGTACATTGTAAAAGTGTGGAAGAAGAAGAAGAAACCAGCAAGAAAACGTTTTGGCCTCCATCTCTCTTATTGTCTCTTGAGTGAACTTCTCCTTGTGCAATTTGTGTGTGTTCGGCGCAGCATCTTGAGCAAGTCCCCCCACCACACGATTCTTGACAGAAGAGAGGAGAAGATGGAGAGCTTCTCCTCCCCAGTCCCTCACCCTCACACACTCACTCCCTCACACTCTCACACTCCCTCTCTCAAGCACAAGCTCAAGCAAGCAAGAAGAAGAAGAAGAAGAGGAGAACCACTTTTGGCCACACACAAGAATGAGCTTCTCATTCACTTTTCAACTTTATATACAAAACCCTAAATCCCTTTTGGGCGGTCATCCCATTATCCCCTTTTTTACATGGCCGCCTGTGGCCTACGCCCTTTTCCCCATTGTCCTTCTATCTTCCTAGCTTCCTTTCCACCGCCCGTCTACATTTACAAATTGCATGGGTGAGAGCCCGGCGCTCCTTGAATTAAACCATGATGCGCTTGTGCTCTTTTACAAAAGTATTGACTTACGCTTTTCCTTGTGCGCCTTTCTCCCTTATTTAGGACTTTTCTCCTTGTGCATCTTTGTCTTCAGTTTTAGTTTGCCTTGGCCTTTGTCTTCTGCTTTAACTTTTTCTTATTTTCCACTTTTGTTCATTTGAGGGTTAACAACAAAATCATGCGACGTTGCAACTTGTTACATGAGACAAGTGTCGCATCTAACTTGCCGGGTCATTTTTTCCATCGCATGGTATTCCTTAGTCAAGAATACCTTTGGTCAAGATGTAGGGTTTGGAATGTCCCCTTGACCCAACCCAACCCTTACCTTACTAGGCCGACAACGTTTGGCGCTAGGGTTTCTAAATTCAAACGAAAGTCTAGTATTTGGCCAATTGATCCTTAGGATGAGGACCCTAGAATGTTCTTGCATGGGCATTTAGCTAACCCTAACATTCCGTGAATGTGGGTAGGACCTTTGAGGAAATATTAAGTCGGTTTCCCGAGTGCGATACTAGGCATAATTTTATCGCGGCTTAGCTCTACCTAGCACATTGAGGTGATCATCATTTGAGTTACACCATTACAAGTGATTTACCTAATTGATCTAATTGTCTTGTGACAAGAGGTGATCTTTCCTTAGAGGTGCAAATGCTTTTCCTAAGAGAAGTAAATAATTGCAAGATAAAACATTCCATGCAAATATGTGATTCATAGACTTTTTCCTTCTATGCAACTATAAGATTTACAATGACCATTTCTTTTCCTTGCCTAAGCTATAATGATTGACAATTTAGGGCTACTCGTATAAACCCTACGTTGATTTACATCAAGAACTATGCCCATAAACCCTTCGTTTAATGCATTGAATTCAAGCTTAAATATAAAAATGCATCCTTTCCTAAATACAAACTTTGATAAAAGAACTCCATGTATGAGTGAATACCATGAGTCCAACATTAAGTTAATCCTTCCTTTAGCACTTAACCCGTCTCAAAATGAACTATCATTACATGCAATTTACGAGTTCATAAAATTCCTTTCCATGCATTGCGACTACTTTGGACAACATTCAACGGGCGTCTAGGATTATCCCATGCACGAGTCACGATTAGGAAATTATTACCTAAGTGCTTTTTGCGCTGTTCTTTTCTGCGAGGCAATCTAGGATGCATTTAGACAAATCCATCTTTTTAACCTATGCAATATGGATTCAGGATTGCAACTTGGAAGTGCAAGAAATTTCAAATGCATGGCATGCACTAACTTCGTAAACGAATGAATAAATGCATTTAAACTTTCCTAAAACCCGTCATGCTTAACGCATCCCTTTCATGCGAGAATACAATTGGAACCTGGGTATTAAGATTCAGAGCATTGTCCACACATGTATTCGAGTTGGAAGCTCCCACGTATGCACCTCGCATATTTTTTTTGGGGGCCATTTGATGTAGTAATTTTGATCCAGCAACTCTCCTTTGGGTCACTTTGCGTATCGAATCTACTTTTGCCGATATCTCCTCCTTCTGCGCAGGACACAAGCCTTAGGGACTGTTGAGATATCGAGCTCCACTCGTGATACGCCAGGGTGACCGTTGTGTATTTATGTCACCGACTTGTCAGTTGTAGATGCGGTTGGTACACCGCCCCTGAATAATAGCTACATGATAGCTATCTTTATCTACTCTAGTTCGTGGCTCAGTTAGTATGCCACCTTAGTTAGTTGAGTTTGGTTTGAGACCCATATCTAGGGTTCTTCTATTTTTCTTTGTACTTGAGTTCTTTTGGCTTACACAACTAAGAAGAGGAAAACTGTTTTCAGCCTCCACCCTTGTGTGTCTTCCCCCATTGTGCAAGCAAGAAAGCTTCAAGCGAGACTCCTTCCTTCTCTCCCACAATCTTGACATGGTATCAGAGCCTTGTTTGTGGTAAGGAGCTCAAGAAAGCAAGCCAAGCTCGCGGTGGTCTGGTAAGAGGAGTAGTGTTGCTTTCATTTTCTATTTTGGGAGCAGATCCTTGCAGGTAGCACAGCCGGAAATTGCAGGAGTGCATTGTCTCAGGTTGAGATGCCCTTCGCGGTGAAGCAAGAGGGTAGTATATGCTACGGGAGAGGCCTTTAGCCCTTGGCGACCTTGTTTTTTTGATTTGAGGCCATTTCGGGGCCTGCTTTGCAGACGGAAGTTTTCTGCACGCACTCAAGAAAAGGCTCAGTTTTATGCTGTGCAGCCACTGTTCTACAGGTCGGTGAAAAGTTACTGTAGAAATTGCATTGTATGCTTGTGCGCAGAGACATTGGGAGTTTCAGAATCATCCTTGGTTCCTGTTTATGCAAAATCGTCACTAGGAAATGACTGTGTGGTCAAATACCACTTTCGCCAGTTTTGCAGATTTGCCCTTGTGAGGGTGAAGCTGTGTTTTTTGCAGTGACAGAATTTATTGCAGTATTCTGTAATGGTGTCTGATTCTCTTTCACAGATTGTCACTGAAAAGCTTGACAAGAACAACTTCCAGGCATGGAAGTTTAGAATGACGAATTTCCTTATGGGAAAAGGATATTGGGAATTTGTTGCAGGAAATGAAGAAGAACCAGTTCTTCCTGATGTTCCCAATCAACAGCAAATGCAGGCATTCAAAGCATGGCATGAGAGAGCCAGGAAAGTTATGTACTGGCTGTCTATCAGCATTTCAGACTCTATGATTGTGCATATTCAGGATGCAAGTACGCCAAAGGAGGCATGGGATACTCTGTCAAAAATGTATAGCACAAATACACAAGCCAGGAAAATGCAGCTCAAGCAAGAGTTGCATAATGTGCAAAGAGAAAATATGAGCATCAATGACTACCACATGAAGGTGAAGAAGATTGCAGATGCACTTGCTTCCATTGGGTCGCCAGTGGAAGATGATGATTTAGTTTCTGTGACCTTGAATGGTCTAGGAAAGGATTATGCACAGTTTCGAACATCCATTTCCGTTCGTGAAAGATTTCCTGACTTTGAGGAGTTGATTGCTCTTCTAATTTCTGAGGAGCAGAGAAATGGTGGTGCATCTTCTTCAGGAGGAACTTCAAAAGAAGCTGTCTTTTACTCAAATGCTGGAAGAGGTAGAGGCAGAGGTAGAGGAGGCCGATTTGGAGGCTGTGGTAGAAATCAGAATATGCAACAAACTCAAGAAAATCAGTCCTATGGAGGAGGACGTGGTAACTCTAGAGGCAGGGGGAGCCAAAGAGGTCGTGGTGGATGGCAAAGAGGCCAAAATGCAAACAGTAATGTTGAATGCTACTACTGTGGTAAAATGGGTCATATGGCTAAAGACTGCTATAAAAAGTAGAATGACATCATGAATGGAAAACTGCAACAAGGAAATTATGCATCTTCTAGTAGACAGGGTGATGACAGAAATGAGCATTTGTTTATGGTGCAGCACATGAACAATTTTGTGACAAGTGCAGAAGAAAGCAATGATGTATGGTATGTTGACTCAGGTGCATCAAACCACATGACAGGTCATGCAGAATGGATGGAGGATGCAAGGAAAATGGAAAAACCAGGATTTGTGGAGACTGGTGATGATACTGCACATCCTATTGTGCAGATTGGAAAAATTACTTTGTCTATGCAGGATGGGAAAAAGAAATACCTGTCCGATGTATTTCATGTCCCGAATATCACCAAGAATCTGGTTTCTGTTGGTCAAATGGTTGAACAGGGCTTGCAGGTCAGATTTAATCCTCATGGATGCTTTGTTGAGGATATGAAAAATAAAGATCGCTTGATAGCAAAAGGAAAGAAGAAGGGCAGAATGTTTACGTTGGATGCAGACATGTCTGAATTGAGTGCAGCAATGTTTGCACATGGGACCAGTGTAGTTGCAGATATTGATATCTGGCATAAACGCATTGGTCATGTTAATGTACAGCGACTTAAATCAATGCAGGACCAAAATATTGTTGCAGGATTGCCCAAATTCAAGGTTGCAGAAATGCATAAGGTATGTGAAGCCTGTCAGTTTGGAAAACAGGCAAGGAAACCATTTCCTAGACATGTTCAAGAGAGTGAGAAGCCATTGGAATTAATCCACTCTGATGTGTGGACTACTAAAGCTGCATCTCTTGGAGGCTGTGATTATTTTGTCAGTTTTATTGATGACTATAGCAGAAAATTTTGGGTGTATTTTATGAAAAAGAAAAGTGAAGTTTTTGGGCATTTCAAAACTCTTAAAGCGATGGTTGAAAAAGAAACAGGCCTGCAGATAAAATGCCTAAGGTCAGATGGAGGGGGAGAGTACCTCTCAAATGAGTTTGCAAGGTTCCTGCAGGAGCATGGCATAAAGCAGCAATATTCATGCAGTCATACCCCACAACAAAATGGAATTGCAGAAAGTAAAAACAGGCATATTGGAGAGGTATCTCGTGCCATGCTCAATGAAAAAGACTTGCCAGATTTTTATTGGGCTGAAGCAGTTGCTATAGCAGTATACATAATGAACAGGACTCCCACTGCAGCAATACATGGAATGACTCCAGAGGAGAGGTATACTGGTAGGAAACCAGATATTTCTCATTTGAAAATTTTTGGTTGCATTGCCTATGTACATGTGCCAGATGAGTTGAGATCCAAGTTGGATCCAAAAGCTGAGAAGTGCATCTTTATTGGTTATTCTCTGCAGCAAAAAGGGTATAGATGCTATAACCCTTCTACTCGTAAGTTTACAATGAGCAGAGATGTTGTTTTTGATGAGATGAGTAGCTGGTATAAACCAGTAAATGTGATTGATGATGTAGATGCACAAAATGGTAATGCTGCACAAAATTCACAGCAGCAGTCACAAAATATTAGTGGACCTGGAGCGTCCTCTAGTAGTGGTTCACATTCTTCGCCATGGACAGGCAGATTGAGATCAGGAGAATCTTCTCAAAGTAATGCAGATAGTGGTATGCAGGTATTACGAGAAGGAAAAGAGAAGGTTGATCAGCCCATGTTTGATGTGAATGCAGGTCACTCTTATGTGGATGTGAATCCAGTGGCTCAGAACAGAGCATTGATGATGAGTTGGGTATTCCTTCTATTGTTACACCTGGAGTAAGGAAGACCAGGGATGTTTTGAGAGCACCTGGGAGTGAACCTACTTTGCGCAGGTCTACGAGAGCTAGGTATCCTGTGGATAGGCTGAAATATGATGGATTTACAGCCATACACTATTCATATATGGTTAAAGTGATACAGGAACGAGAACCCACATCTTTTGAGGAAGCCATGGGAAAAGAAAAATGGGAGAAAGCCATGGATGAAGAAATGGATGCCTTGGAAGCTAATGCTACATGGGAATTGGTACCTTTGCCTAAAGGTAAAAATGCAATTGGCTGTAAGTGGTTTATAAGGTGAAGCACAATGCAGATGGTTCTGTGAACAGACACAAGGCA
Source organism: Lygodium microphyllum (assembly GCF_053477565.2). NCBI lineage: Eukaryota > Viridiplantae > Streptophyta > Polypodiopsida > Schizaeales > Lygodiaceae > Lygodium > Lygodium microphyllum. The sequence goes on along the minus strand of NW_028229515.1, from coordinate 2,766,044 downwards.
AGATTAGTAGTCAAGGGGTATACACAAACGTATGGTATTGACTATGAAGAAACATTCAGTCCGGTTGCAAGGATGGCAACTGTAAGAGCGGTCATTGCGATGGCTGCATCAAAGGGATGGTCTTTACATCAGATGGATGTAAAGAATGCCTTCTTGCATGGTGATTTGCAAGAAGAGGTCTATATGGAGCAGCCACCAGGTTATGTGCATGCTGTTCATCCTGAGTTTGTTTGCAGGTTGAAGAAAGCTTTGTATGGCTTGAAGCAAGCACCTAGAGCATGGTCTGACAAGATAGGACAGTATCTTGTCACTATTGGCTTTCAGATTTCCAAGGCAGATTTCTCACTTTATGTGAGAAAAACAGAGAAAGGTATTATGCTGCTTGTCATTTATGTTGATGATTTGATTATGACAGGTGACAGTGATGAAGATATCCTTCATGTGAAAATGCTATTGAAGCAGAAGTTTGAGATGAAGGATTTGGGAGAGCTGCGTTATTTCTTGGGCATTGAGGTGATTAGATCACCAAGTGGAATACAGCTCTTGCAGAGGCAGTATGGATTGGACATGCTGTCCAAATATGGGATGACAGGCTGTAAGCCTATTTTAGTTCCTTTGGAGCAGAATGTGAAGCTGAGCACAGATGCAGGTGAGCTTCTAGAAGACCCTACTATGTACAGACGCATAGTAGGAAGTTTGATTTATATGACTATTACCAGGCCAGATTTGAGCTATGCTGTTGGATTGGTAAGTCAGTTTATGCAGGCTCCAAGGAAACCACATTTGGATGCGGCTAGACGCATACTCAGGTATGTGAAGTCCACATTGCAGTATGGACTATTTTATGAGACTGGGATTCAGATACAGTTGCATGGATACACTGATGCTGATTGGGCTGGTAGTATTTCTGATAGACGATCTACCAGTGGATATGTGTTCTCTTTTGGGAGTGCTGCAGTCACTTGGAGCAGCAAGAAACAGCCTACAGTTGCCTTGTCGAGCACAGAGGCTGAGTACAGGGGTGCAGCAATGGCTGCATGTGAGGTAGCTTGGTTGCATAAGCTACTTTATGATATGCATCAGTCTACAGATGGGCCAGTTGTCATTTATTGTGACAACATGAGTAGTATACACTTGGCAAATAACCCAGTCTATCATGCTAGAACAAAGCACATTGAGGTGCATTATCACTATGTACGAGAGAGGGTTTTACTAGGTCTTATTGATCTAGTTTATGTCAGCACAGAGGATCAGGTAGCTGACATATTCACGAAGGCATTGGGCGCAGAGAAGCTGCGCAAGTTCAGAGACCTGCTTGGTGTGCAGGAATTGGGATTGAGCTCGAGGGGGAGTGTTGAGATATGGAGCTCCACTCATGATACGCCAGGGTGACCGTTGTGTATTTATGTCACCGACTTGTCAGTTGCAGATGCGGTTGGTACACCGCCCCTGAATAATAGCTACATGATAGATATCTTTATCTACTCTAGTTCGTGGCTCAGTTAGTATGCCACCTTAGTTAGTTGAGTTTGGTTTGAGACCCATATCTAGGGTTCTTCTATTTTTCTTTGTACTTGAGTTCTTTTGGCTTACACAACTAAGAAGAGGAAAACTGTTTTCAGCCTCCACCCTTGTGTGTCTTCCCCCATTGTGCAAGCAAGAAAGCTTCAAGCGAGACTCCTTCCTTCTCTCCCACAATCTTGACAGGGACTTGGTTTTAAAATTCCCGTGGAAGGCACGGGAGAATAGGGCTTATGGAGGCTTAAATTAGAAGCTTCCAATGCTTCTGTGACAGAAAACGATCGTGGAGAGATAAGATGAGGATGGAAGTGATGATGAGGAGGGTGGTGCTGACGACGATGAGGAGGATTATGATGATGATGGTGGCCGTTAAGGTCGAGTGGTGCACTATGGCGTAGCAACGGGGCAACAGGCAGCGTTGATGGCGATGGCAGCTAGCATGGCACAGGCAGGCTCACGATCCTCTCTCCCCTCTCTTTTTCCTCCCCACAAGCTTCAGGGGGGGTCATATAGGATAAAGGGAGGGGGGGGGGGGGAAGATAGCCACACACGTGGCTCTACATGCCTCCTCCCTCCCCCATGCACTCCACCACTCAAGCTTTTCCCACACTCATACTCCCTCTCCCTGCCATGCATCGGATGAGGGGGAGGGGGTTATTAATAAAAAAGTTTGCACTAAATTATCCATTATCCTTTTGCTTTTCCCGTGAAGGGTGTTCCTGCATGGGTTTGCAGTTTCAAGCCACGGTATTCCATACACAACACGGAGCTGGAATTTATTAATGCGCGCGGAGGGAACACTTAGCCACCAACATTTATCGATGCAGGAGATTATTTTGAACCGCTTTTTGCGAGTGGTGTGCAGGGTCTAGGGTTGTTTTAATATTTCATGCAGAAATATTACAAGGGAGGAACGACGGAAGCTACCAAAGTAAACACAAAGATAAGAACATCGAAAACCATAAGTAGCCAAAAAATACAAATTTTAGGGGGAAAATAGACTTCGTTGAAGGCGGCAGCTGTAATTAGTACGATTTTAAGTGGCAAAGCCCCAAAAGTGCTTTAAAGACCCACCAAGCAATGGTTGGGGATTTTTCATAATTGTTCTGACTGCTAGATTGGATCTTGGGAGATGCCTAATAGTGGGAAACCTTGAGACGATCCATAAAAAATTTTCAGACCTTGATTTGCACGCGGAGCGTGGAAATGGGGATGCCCGGGAGGCCAAGGGCCAAAGGCCAAGTGTAAATGACTTTAGAAATGGCCAAAGGGTGTGACCCTTGGGGGCTCCCTTTGGGGGGCCCCTAAAAAACTTGATTTTGTGGGGGGTGGGGGGGAAGGGGCGGGGAGGGGCTTTTTATCACCGACTGAAGAAAATTGAACGCCATGAATGGAGGAGGCGATGATTTGATTGAGGGGGGGCTATGGGGCTTCAAAGCAACCCCCCAACTGATTAGATGATTGAGATGCTTTCTTCCTATGCTCCCTATAACCGCCTTTGGCCTTTAAAATGGCTGCTCGGATGAGGAGGTGCAAAACCAATTGTTCTCTCTCCTCCCTCTCTCTCCCCTTAAGGGGCAGTTCAGCCCATGAAGAAGAATGAAGACCGATTGAAGGATGCTTGCCCGGCATGAATTAGATTGCTCCAAGATCAAGAGGAGGATAAGAGTAGATGTTCAACATTGAATTTTTGCTACTGTTCAGTCCATTGGCAACCTGGAAAAATTAATTACAAAACCCGCAACACGCAAATAAGCGGTATGTCTCATTTTTACAAAGGAAAATTGCTTATTGTTGATGTTTGATGGTCTAAATGAAATTCATATGGAACAAAAAAAATTGGAGCTTTTTTGCATTATGATTGAGGGCTATGCATAAAAAAAGTGTAGACTCATAATGATAAATAGTTGTAATAATTAAATTATGGCCTGAAAAGTACATTTTTAGTGTAAAAATGAGGGTTTTATTTGTTACACGTAGGGAAAAGAGATGTGCATGGGAAAAAATTCTGAGACAAAACATCTTTCAGCTATCATAATCAATCCCTAATCATAAATGAGAAAATAATCTATTTTTATGCACAAATAAATAGAGAAAAATAGCAAAAAATAAAAAAAAATGATTTTTGCGTTATAAAAATCTAGAAAATTATGATTCGTACTTGTGGCTGTATAACAAAGCTAAGGCATGAATTTTGGCTTTAGTTAGGCTTTTTTATATGTTATAGTTTATGTTTTTTCCCTTTTATACAAAAAATACATACAAAATAATACCCTACACCTATGCAACACAGCATAATCTAAACGTTGAAGAAAAGGGTGAGGTTAAGAGATTAAGAGGGTTGAGAGAGTTTGAATTTTTGAAACATTTGGTTGTGCATTCCATTTAGAAATACGATAATTGAGTTTAAGGGGCTAGTAGCACGAGAGATCGGTGCTAGTCTCCATACATCAAAGCATACGTTTAGTGAAAATAATGAAAGGGTTGTTCTTTCCACATCACAAAATGTTGATTTGATAAATATTGGTTGTGCACTAGGATCATATGCACTATGCATGATGCATGGCATGATATTAGTCCTGGATTGCATAGCAATTGTCTTCCCAGGATATGACTTACACGCTGAGTGGAAAGGAGCCTTTGCTATAGGTCAGTTGTATGCTTTTCTTGGGACTATTTGGTGAGGATTTATATATTCTTGGATTGTACAAAACAATAAATGAGTGGATTTTGTGCATTATGTCTTATATGTTGGAGAGACCCATCTTGGAGCCAATCCCCGAGGTGTAGGAGAGTCGTAATGGAGTCCCGACAATCAGTCAAGAGGAGCTTCCTAATGTTTGTGTGACGAGGCACTATGCCTACATGTTATGGGATCTCCCTCTGAGGAGAAGGGAGGGTAAATGTTGGACTACATATCAGCTACAAACACATAATTAAGTCTATCTAGTGTACATCGTTGTATTAGAAATGCTACTGGCCTACGAAGCTATGTGGTGGGGTTGTTTGTTTTGTGCATGAGGTATAGTTAGTGCCGTAGCCAGTGCTGGCCCATTTTAGGTTCCATCATCTTGCTCGGAGCCAAACAACAGGGACAAGCAAGCAAACCAATTGAGGGACTCCTAAGGTCAAGGAGGTCAATTTAGCGAGGGAAGGGGAGACCTCAAGTCTTGTCTTTATAGCCGATGACTTGACTAAGAAAGAGAAAGTAGCTCTCATTGTGTAACATGTCCACCTATTCATTCGTAGGACACGTCTTAGCATCCCATTGGGAAGGGAGTCCAGAAAGCATCACCCGGCACTCCCATGGAATGTCATGGGGTTTGCGATCTAGGTCTTCTCGAGTCTGCCACAAAGTGGAAGCATTCCGGCCATTCCCACTTAGGACCGACCTGCATCAGGGTTTTCCCTAGTGGTCAAATTCCTAGAACAGTAGCTAGAGTCGAACCCCAAGCAAACTGCTTTACGCAAAAACGTGAGGGTCGAAGGAGATTCATGTTGCACTTGGTTCAAGGAGAATGGGAAACGAGAGGGATGCAAAGCTCGACCTCTCTACCAATAAGGCATAGTCCCATTCTGTTCCCCTAAAACAACATAAATCGGGACTCTAGTATCCTAGATTCTAAGTCAACGTTCCTTGCTATTCATTTCTTCGAGAAAAGTTCCCGGCCAACTGGGACCACCCATCCGTAGGAGGACCCATGGCCACATCCACCGCACTTTCCTTAGGGTAGCTTTAGTTGTCTAATTACCTATCATATTTAGTTTGGACACGCATAAAATAGCTTCCTTAATTATCCAATTAGACACCGGTTCCTTCACGTAATCTTAGCACTGACATAGAAAAACAATGTCAAAAAAGTTTCTTTAAAATAATTAATCTTATTTATCTTTGCAATGCATCTTAAAATCGAGCCCGTAGGCTAATCCATAATCCACCCGAAGGCAATCTAGCAATCCACAGGGATTACTAATCCAAGATTCCGCCCGTAGACTAGTATGCGGGTCTCAAGATCCAATCCCGAGTCACTTTGGCCTCTTGTGCAGGGCCTGAAAGGCAAGGGATTTACGACCACAACCCCCTCTAGCACCCAAGTGTCCTCCTGCTCCAAGTAGTGCCCAATGGAGAGACCTCTCGCGACGGGTTTGGTCCACGTTCTCGGCGCGGCTAACAATCCCCTTGCTTAGGGTCATGCAGATAGTCGGGGGTAACTAATGCTGCCTCTCCCTCCAGGCCTTCAACCTGAAGCATTAATTATTTTTCCATCTTTAGTTTGAGTAAAGAAATACAAACAGTGCTCCTAAACTGTACAAACACAATCAATCAAGTGGTCGTTTATTGGCCAACTGCTAAGGAGTGAATCCTTCTCTCCGAATGCATCCAACATTCGATCCGGGATTGGTTGCGGCTTGGCAAGATCCCCAAGGGTTTTATTGTTTGTGTACCCTTGTATCCTTGGGTTAGGGTTAAACCCTGTTAACCCAATTTAACCAACACCTTAGGTTCCTTAAGTTAAGATAGTAAATATTGGTGACTTTTTCACTCTGACTTGATTTGTCAATTGCTCATTACCCTAACTTGGCAACTCAGTAGCAAGATTACTTATCCTCTTGCAAGTTAGACTTGTGCTAGAACCTGCCAACCTTCTTCCAAGGAGTGGCAAATCTATCTTATGATTAAAACACAAGCCATGTGACGTTGCAACTTGTTGCATAGGAGTCGCATCTAACTTGTGGGTTCAATTTTCCATCAATGACGTTCCTTGGTCAAGAAGTATGCTTAGTCAAGATGTAGGGTTTGGGGTGTCTTCTTATCCAACCCAATCCCTAACCTTACTAGGACAATAATGTTTGGTCCTAGGGATTCTAAACTTAATGGGGAGTTGAGTATTAGTCCGATCGATCCTTAGAGTAAAACCCTAGATCATTAGTGTATGGGCATCCAATTAACCCAAACATTCTGTGAATGTGGGTAGGACCTTTGGGTTTGAAGGTCTCGACTTGGCGTCCCAAGTGCGATACTAGACAGAATTTCTAACGTGCTAAACCCTACCTAGCACTTTGAGATGTTCATCGTACCATCTAGTCATGATTTTACGAATCCCTAGAGGGTTATAACATTACAAATGATTTAGCTAAATTGGTCTACTTGTCTGGAGACAAGGAACGATCCTTTCTTAGAGATGCTAAAACTTGTTCTAAAGGTGTAAATAGTTGCAAGACATCACATTACGTGTAAACATGCGATTCATTACTTCTATGCAACTATAAGGTTTGCAATAACTATTTCTTTTCCTGGCAAAAATCATGATGCTTGACAATTCGGGAAATAACTTGCACAAAACCTACATAGCTTTACATCAAGAGTTTTGTCTATAACCTTTCGTTTAATGCAATCAAATTTCAGGCTTTGATATGACATGCAACCTTTTCTAGATGCAACTTTGATAAATAAAGTTCATGCATGACGAATATTATAAGACTAATGTTGAATTAATCCATTCTACAATCATCTTCGTATGCAACATGCAAGTCCATAGTTTAATTTCCATGCCATGCAATTCTTTGGAATACATCTAACGGATGTTAACGATTTTTCCTCATGCGAATCACAACAAGGAAGTTATTTCCTAAATGCAATATACGCTTGTTCTTTCTTGCAAGGAAGACCAGGGTGAATTTAAACAAAATTTCCATCCTTTTAACCTATGCAATATGCATTTAGGTTTGTCACTTTAGAAATGCACGAAAAGGGCAATAAGTGACTAAGCTCATAAGACGAATAAGTAATTTACATTCATAACTTTGGAAATGCAAGCAACCCATTTGCATGACATGCACCAACCCTTGTCCATCGTTCAAGGAGATAGTTTCTCAAATGCATTTTTATCTTTACTACATGAATTAGAGACAAGCGTAAATGCATTCTTCCCATGGAGTTAAGCGTGCCTAATGCATTTCTTTTATGTGGAATTAAACTTGTAGAACCTTGGCTTGAGGACTCGTGGGGATGTCCACGCGTATGCTCGGGGAGGAACCTTCCACATGTGCGCCTTGCATATTTTGTTTTGGGGCCATTTACGCAGCGTATTTTTTTTAATTGTAGATCTTTCCTTGGGTTACTCGCGCGACCTGAAGATTCACAGACCACGATCTTCCTCTCCCGCGCAGGATCAGGGACTTGGAGGCTTGGATTTTAAACCCCGGGGATAAGCCGTATGCACAAGGCTTAAGGAGGCTTTCCTTTAGAAGCTTCTAAGAAGCTTTTTCTTCTCAACAGAAGCTACGTGGAGGGGGGGTAATAATTGATGACAATGATGGCAAGGAGTATGGGCGGCAGCCTGGCAGCTGTAGGGGGACTGCGTGGCGGAGTGGCGATGGGCAGCAGCGGCACGGCATGGCAACAACAGTAGTCCTTCCTTCTCTCTCTTTGTCCGTGCCTCCCCCCAAGGCTAAGGGGGAGGTTATATAGTGTGTAAGGAAGGGGGGGGGGAGATCCACCACATGGAGGCTTCATGCCTTCCCTCCCTCATGCATCCCCACACCACGCTCCTCCCTCTCTCCACTTAACTCACTCCTCCACACACTCCCTCTCCCCCCTGCCATGCATCGGCTGAGGGGAGGGGTAGTTAATAGAAAAAATTACACTACTTTAATCATTTATCCATTTTCCTTTATGTAAGGGGTGTTTCTTGTGCAGCTTGTAGTTTTTAAGCCCCGGCCTTATTTGCACAATGCGGATGGGCTCATTATTTCGTGTGCGGGGTAAGGAGTTTGTCACTATCATTATTCCATTATGGGAGATGAATTTGCATGGATTTTGCACGAGCATGTGGTGATGAGGGTTCTTTAATATTTGAGCGGAAATATTACACATTGCTCTCTTGCAGGAGTATATAAACGTCTTTGCTTGGTCCCTAGAAGAGCTCAAAGGGATAGACTCGAGTGTGGTGACTCACAAAATACGCATGACACTTGATGCAACACCGATCAAGCAACGACCATACCCCATGAATCCAAAGCATGCCCATGATGTCGGAAGAAATCAACAAACTGATGAGAGAGATTCATCTAAGAAATTGAACACACGGAATAGGTTTCCCCCATAGTCATCGTGTTAAAGAAGGATGGAAAGATTAGAGTGTGTGTGAATTACAAGAAGGTAAATGCAGCTATAAAGAGATATAACTACCCAGTGTCATACCCCGAGCACATGCTTGAGAGAGTGGCTGGCAAAGAGGCCTACAATTTCTTGGATAGCTTCTCTAGATATAATCAAGTGCAAGTACATCCTAACGATAGGTATAAAATCATATTCGCCACGGAATGGGGCATCTTTGCCTAGATAGTCATGGCTTTTGGGTTGAATAACACACCATCCACCTTCCAACGACTGATGTGTACAATATTCAAAGACATGCTAAGGAAGGAGTTAGAGGTCTTCATAGATGACTTGTGTGTTCACTCTACTTGGCAAGAACACTTAGCCACCAAAATCCAAGTGGTTTTTGAACAATGCCAATTGTATTGCCTCTCATTGAACCCCTTGATCTGCCAATTTTGGGTGAAGCATGGGTGTATCCTAGGACACATGGTGTCAAAGAATGGCATTGCCACAAATTTCTTGAAGATCAGGATCATTGTCAATCTTCCATCCCCAAACAATTTCAAGGGTGTTCAATGCTTAGGACACACAAGGTATTATCGACGGTTCATGTTGAACTATGCATTGATTGCTAGACCTCTATACAAGCTGTTTATCATATTCGAATGGACCAAGGAATGCCAATGCGCATATGAGGAACTAAAAAAGGCTCAGACCATAACACCAATTCTACGAGCCTCAGATTGGACACTCACGTTTCATGTGCACATCGATGCTTTGAAATTTACTGTAGGAGCCGTGTTGTGCCAACCTGGTGAACACAACCTGGATTACCCAGTAATGAGCTTTGCTAGCAGACAAATCACTGAGACTAAAATAAATTACTTGACAACAGAGATAGAGGTCTTGGTCATGGTGTTTGTCGTAAAGAAATTTTGACATTTTCTTTGTTGACCATCAAGCCTTGCTATATCTTATTAACAAACCATGCTCTACAAGACAGATTGCTAGATGGCTTCTTCTAATTTTGGAGTTTGACTTCTCTGTGCTGGTGCGTAAAGGGAAGCAACATTACATGGCTAACCATTTGTCTCCTATCCCCTGTCAAGATTGTGGGAGAGAAGGAAGGAGTCTCACTTGTAGCTTTCTTGCTTGCACAATGGGGGAATACACACAAGAGTGGAGGCTGAAAATAGTTTTCCTCTTCTTAGTTGTGGAAGCCAAAAGAACTCACATACAAAGAAATAAAAGAACCCTATATATGGGTCTCAAATCAAACTCAACTAACTAAGGTGGCATACTAACTGAGCCACGAACTAGAGTAGATAAGGATAGATATCATGTAGCTATTATTCATGGGCGGTGTACCAACCGCGTCTGCAACTGACAAGTCGGTGATGTAAATACACAACGGTCACCCTGGCATATCACGAGTGGAGCTCCATATCTCAACACTCCCCCTTGAGCTCAATCCCAATTCCTGCACACCAAGGAGGTCTCTGAACTTGCACATCTTCTCTGTTCCCAATGCCTGACAAGAAACTAAATGAGACCGCCACTAAGCCTAGGGCAATGCAAGATTAGTGCAATGCTATGGAGGATCAAAATACACAAGGAAATCCATAATGGAGAGACAACGATGTAGGCAACACTCAACAATATATTCCAATGCTTAATGATCATACAATGGCAGGTCTCTTATATAGAGAACCTCAAGACAATAGCCTGCTATGTGGCATCCTCTGATCCACATTCAACTTGTGGTGACCCTTGTCCCACATCTATCCATGAAGTCCACATCCTCCTATGTGGCTACCATAAATCACACAATGATACCCCTCTAGGGTACCAATAACAATATTCCAATAATTGGACATTGCACATTTCAACACCCCTCCTCAATGTACAATCAGTGTGACCATCTCACCTCTCACCCCCAATGATTTGGCATTGCCAAACTCACTCTCTCAACACTCCCCCTCAATGACAAATTGGAGTGTTCAACAAATGTGTGTGCATGTGTCTAGCAACCTAGACACCTCAAGTCCATTTCGAGCACCATGCTGCTCGGGAGGAACCACCCAAGTGCTTTTTAGACACCCCATGTGTCAGGGAGAAGGAACCAACCCATGTAGTGCATCATCAACGTACACTACTCCTGCACACCACAATCAAATATCCTTTTTGAGCACCCGTGGGCTCGGGCAGAGGACCCTCATAAACATGGGTGAGAGAATTACATCCATTTTATGTCCATGCAAGGGCAAGGCACCCGCAAATAAAGGTGTAATAAAAAATACATCCATAGGTATAGATTGTGAATGAGCACATCATTGTTCACAATCTTTCATTACATGTGTCACTAGATTTGACACAAAAATATCTATGCCATATATGCCATTGACTAAATATGTGACTCTTGCCACAACCAAGATTGACATATATTTTGATTCCCAAAGATATTCCATATGGAGATTCATCTTAGGGAGTGGTATGGAAAGGATAAGAGGCTAAGGGGCTAAGGCTTGTTTCAAACCACACAAGATAAGATCATTTATGTAGCCATACGTTCCCAACAGTCTCTGCACCTCGAAATCATCTGGGCTGCAGATTTCGATGCTGTTGATGACGGTCGGGTGGCGAGAAGGAAGTGACTGAGTCTTCTGAGTGGCCTTGAAAGAGCTCCATTTGAAGTCACAACAAATCGGAAGCCTGGTGGAGTTACAGGTCCTGTGAGAATGACAGCAGAGCCACCTTCTTTCACAACCTTCACTGCTCTTTCGCATTGTCCCACTGCATCAAACACCACATCGTACTTCTCAGGATAATCCTCGTACTGCTCCTCAGTATAATCAATGACTTTATCAACCCCAAGATTTTTAATAAACTGCAACTTGAAGGTGCTTGTTGTAGCTGCGACTAATGAAGCTCCAAACACATGCTTTGCCAGCTGGATAGCTAAGCTCCCCACTCCTCCAGCTCCACCAAGCACCAGCCCACTTTGGCCTTGTTTGAGCCCGGCCTTCTCTAGTCCTTCCAAGGCTGTCTCAATTGCAAGAGGCAAGCTTGCCGCTTCAGCAAATGACAAGTTCTCAGAGTTTCTTAGCCAGGAGCTTCTCTTCAACTGCAGTATGTTGGGCAAGAGAGCCCCACTGTTTCGGATTGTTGAGGGCCTGTTCATTTATGTTGCCATAGACCTCATCTCCTTCCTTGAAAGCTGTAACGTTGCTTCCCACTTTCACTACAACACCTGCGACGTCATAGCCAGGGACAGTCGGCAGGGGCGAGTCGGTGGCTTGGAACTTGCCGAGGCGGCGCTTGAAATCAACAGGGTTGAGAGCGGCGGCAGCTACCTTGACAAGAACCTGGTCGGGGGTGATCTCTGGGAGTGGCATACCGCCGAACTTAAGGACAGAGTGCGCCTGGCCGTACTCCTCGTAGAACCATGCGCGACGCATGGGCCGGCCAGGGGCCCAGGTCTGCTGCTGCTGCTGCTGCTGCACATCCAAGCCCCCAGTTGCACGCGGCAGAACGACCGACGACGAAGAAGAATGAGAAGCCATCTGCCTCTTCTGGTTCTTCCCTGAAGGAAATTGCAGGCTGCTGCCTTCTGTGAGGAAGCGGCTGGTGCTAGCTGAAGGGGGGGCGGCAGGCCTTACATTCTCAGCAGTGCTGCTGCAAGCTACACACACCAGACCCTTCTGGGGGACGCACCAGGCTGCGGCGGCTATCCTTTCCATCAGACTGTAATCCCTCTCTGTCTGTGGCTACACTAATCTACCTAAGCTTAGCGGATGACCAGCTCTGATACCATGACAAGAAACTAAATGAGACCGCCACTAAGCCTAGGGCAATGCAAGATTAGTGCAATGCTATGGAGGATCAAAATACACAAGGAAATCCATAATGGAGAGACAACGATGTAGGCAACACTCAACAATATATTCCAATGCTTAATGATCATACAATGGCAGGTCTCTTATATAGAGAACCTCAAGACAATAGCCTGCTATGTGGCATCCTCTGATCCACATTCAACTTGTGGTGACCCTTGTCCCACATCTATCCATGAAGTCCACATCCTCCTATGTGGCTACCATAAATCACACAATGATACCCCTCTAGGGTACCAATAACAATATTCCAATAATTGGACATTGCACATTTCAACAATGCCTTCGTGAATATGTCAGCTACCTGATCCTCTGTGCTGACATAAACTAGATCAATAAGACCTAGTAAAACCCTCTCTCGCACATAGTGATAATCCACCTCAATGTGCTTTGTTCTAGCATGATAGACTGGGTTATTTGCCAAGTGTATACTACTCATGTTGTCACAATAAATGACAACTGTCCCATCTATAGACTGATGCATATCATAAAGTAGCTTATGCAACCAAGCTACCTCACATGCAGCCATTGCTGCACCCCTGTACTCAGCCTCTGTGCTCGACAAGGCAATTGTAGGCTGTTTCTTGCTGCTCCAAGTGACTACATCACTCCCAAAAGAGAACACATATCCACTGGTAGATCGTCTATCAGAAATACTACCAGTCCAATCAGCATCAGTGTATCCATGCAACTGTATCTGAACCCTAGTCTCATAAAATAGTCCATACTGCAATGTGGACTTCACATACCTGAGTATGTGTCTAGCCGCATCCAAATGTGGTTTCCTTGGAGCCTGCATAAATTGACTTACCAATCGAACAACATAGCTCAAATTTGGCCTGGTAATAGTCATATAAATCAAACTTCCTACTATGCGTCTGTACATAGTAGGGTCTTCTAGAAGCCCACCTGCATCTGTGCTCAGCTTCACATTCTACTCCAAAGGAACTAAAATAGGCTTACAGCCTATCATCCCATATTTGGACAGCATGTCCAATCCATACTGCCTCTGCAAGAGCTGTATCCCACTTGGTGATCTAATCACCTCAATGCCCAAGAAATAGCGCAACTCTCCCAAATCCTTCATCTCAAACTTCTGCTTCAATAGCATTTTCACATGAAGGATATCTTCATCACTGTCACCTGTCATAATCAAATCATCAACATAAATGACAAGTACCATAATACCTTTCTCTGTTTTTCTCACATAAAGTGAGAAATCTGCCTTGGAACTCTGAAAGCCAATAGTGACAAGATATTGTCCTATCTTGTCAGACCATGCTCTAGGTGCTTGCTTCAAGCCATACAAGGCATTCTTCAACCTGCAAACAAACTCAGGATAAACAGCATGCACATGACCTGGTGGTTGCTCCATATAGACCTCTTCTTGCAAATCACCATGCAAGAAGGCATTCTTTACATCCATCTGATGTAAAGACCATCCCTTTGATGCAGCCATAGCAATGACTGCTCTTACAGTTGCCATCCTTGCAATCGGACTGAATGTTTCTTCATAGTCAATGCCATATGTTTGTGCATACCCCTTGACTACTAATCTTGCCTTGTATCTGTTCATAGAACCATCTGCATTGTGCTTCACCTTATAAACCCACTTACAGCCAATTGCATTTTTACCTTTAGGCAAAGGTACCAATTCCCATGTAGCATTTTCTTCCAAGGCATCCATTTCTTCATCCATGGCTTTCTCCCATTTTTCTTTTTCCATGGCTTGCTCAAAAGAAGTGGGTTCTAGTTCCTGTATCACTTTGACCATATATGCATAGTGAATGGCTGTAAATCCATCATATTTCAGCCTATCCACAAGATACCTAGCTCTCGTAGACCTGCGCAAAGTAGGTTCACTCTCAGGTGCTCTCAAAACATCCCTGGTCTTCCTTACTCCAGGTGTAACAATAGAAGGAATACCCAACTCATCATCAATGCTCTGTTTTGAGCCACTGGATTCACCATCCACATAAGAGTGACCTGCATTCACATCAAACATGGGTTGATCAACCTTCTCTTTTCCTTTTCGTGACATCTGCATACCACTATCTGCATTACTTTGAGAAGATTCTCCTGATTTCAATCTGCCTGTCCATGGCGAAGAATGTGAACCACTGCTAGAGGATGCTCCAGGTCCACTAATATTTTGTGACTGATGCTGTGAATTTTGTGCATCTACATCATCAATCACATTTACTGGTTTATACCAGCTACTCATCTCATCAAAAACAACATCTCTGCTCACTGTAAACTTACGAGTAGAAGGGCTATAGCATCTATACCCTTTTTGCTGCAAAGAGTAACCAATAAAGATGCACTTCTCAGCTTTTGGATCCAACTTGGATCTCAACTCATCTAGCACATGTACATAGGCAATGCAACCAAAAATTTTCACATGAGAAATATCTGGTTTCCTACCAGTATACCTCTCCTCTCGAGTCATTCCATGTATTGCTGTAGTGGGAGTCCTGTTCATTATGTAGACTGCTGTAGCAACTGCTTCAGCCCAATAAAAATCTGGCAAGTCTTTTTCATTGAGCATGGCACTAGATACCTCTCCAATATGCCTATTTTTCCTTTCTGCAATTCCATTTTGTTGTGGGGTATGACTGCATGAATATTGCTGCTTTATGCCATGCTCCTGCAGGAACCTTGCAAACTCATTTGAGAGGTACTCTCCCCCTCCATCTGACCTTAGGCATTTTATCTGCAGGCCTGTTTCTTTTTCAACCATAGCTTTAAGAGTTTTGAAATGCCCAAAAACTTCACTTTTCTTTTTCATAAAATACACCCAAACTTTTCTGGTATAGTCATCAATAAAAGTGACAAAATAATGACAGCCTCCAAGAGATGCAGCTTTAGTAGTCCACACATCAGAGTGGATTAATTCCAATGGCTTCTCACTCTCTTGAACATGTCTAGGAAATGGTTTCCTTGCCTGTTTTCCAAACTGACAGGCTTCACATACCTTATGCATTTCTGCAACCTTGAATTTGGGCAATCTTGCAACAATATTTTGGGCCTGCATTGATTTAAGTCACTGTACATTAACATGACCAATGCGTTTATGCCAGATATCAATATCTGCAACTACACCGGTCCCATGTGCAAACATTGCTGCACTCAATTCAGGCATGTCTGCATCCAACGTAAACATTTTGCCCTTCTTCTTTCCTTTTGCTATCAAGCGACCTTTATTTTTCATATCCTCAACAAAGCATCCATGAGGATTAAATCTGACCTGCAAGCCCTGCTGAACCATTTGACCAATGAAAACCAGATTCTTGGTGATATTCGGGACATGAAATACATCAGACAGGTATTTCTTTTTCCCATCCTGCATAGACAAATGAATTTTTCCAATCTGCACAATAGGATGTGCAGTATCATCACCAGTCTCCACAAATCCTGGTTTTTCCATTTTCCTTGCATCCTCCATCCATTCGGCATGACCTGTCATGTGGTTTGATGCACCTGAGTCAACATACCATACATCATTGCTTTCTTTTGCACTTGTCACAGAATTGTTCATGTGCTGCACCATAAACAAATGCTCATTTCTGTCATCACCCTGTCTACTAGAAGATGCATAATTCCCTTGTTGCAGTTTTCCATTCATGATGTCATTCTGCTTTTTATAGCAGTCTTTAGCCATATGACCCATTTTACCACAGTAGTAGCATTCAACATTATTGTTTGCATTTTGGCCTCTTTGCCATCCACCACGACCTCTTTGGCTCCCCCTACCTCTAGAGTTACCACGTCCTCCTCCATAGGACTGGTTTTCTTGAGTTTGCTGCATATTCTGATTTCTGCCACTACCTCCAAATCGGCCTCCTCTACCTCTGCCTCTATCTCTTCCAGCATTTGAGTAGAAGACAGCTTCTTTTGAAGTTCCTCCTGAAGAAGATGCACCACCATTTCTCTGCTCCTCAGAAATTAGAAGAGCAATCAACTCCTCAAAATCAGGAAATCTTTCACGGATGGAAATGGATGTTCGGAACTGTGCATAATCCTTTCCTAGACCATTCAAGGTCACTGAGACTAAATCATCATCTTCCACTGCGACCCAATGGAAGCAAGTGCATCTGCAATCTTCTTCACCTTCATGTGGTAGTCATTGATGCTCATACTTTCTCTTTGCACATTGTGCAACTCTTGCTTGAGCTGTATTTTCCTGGCTTACGTATTTGTGCTATACATTTTTGACAAAGTATCCCATGCCTCCTTTGGCGTACTTGCATCTTGAATATGCACAATCATAGAGTCTGAAATGGTGATAGACAGCTAGTACATAACTTTCCTGGCTCTCTCATGCCATGCTTTAAATGCCTGCATTTGCTGTTGATTGGGAACATCAGGAAGAACTGGTTCTTCTTCATTTCCTGCAACAAATTCCCAATATCCTTTTCCCATAAGGAAATTCGTCATTCTAAACTTCCATGCTTGGAAGTTGTTCTTGTCAAGCTTTTCAGTGACAATCTGTGAAAGAGAATCAGATGACATTACAGAAGACTGCAAAAAATTCTGTCACTGCAAAAAACATAGCTTCACCCTCACAAGGGAAAATCTGCAAAACTGGCGAAAGTGGTATTTGACCACACAGTCACTTCCTAGTGACGATTTTGCATCAACAGGCAACAGGGATGATTCTGTAACTCCCAATGTCTCTGCACACAAGCATACGATGCAATTTCTACAGTAACTTTTCACCGACCTGTAGAACACTGGCTGCACAGCATATAATTGGGCCTTTTCCTGAGTGCATGCAGAAAACTTCTGCCTCCAAAACAGGCCCCGAAATGGCCTCAAATCAAAAAAATAAGGTCGCCAAGGGCTAAAGCCCTTACCCATAGCATATACTACCCTCTTGCTTCACCACAAAGGGTGTCTCGACCTGAGACAATGCACTCGTGCACTTTCCGGCTATGCTACCTGCAGAGATCTGCTCCCAAAACAGAAAATGAAAGCAACACTGCTCCTCTTACTAGAACACCTCGAGCTTGGCTTGCTTTCTTGAGCTCCTTACCACGAACAAGGCTCTGATACCATGTCAAGATTGTGGGAGAGAAGGAAGGAGTCTCACTTGTAGCTTTCTTGCTTGCACAATGGGGGAATACACACAAGAGTGGAGACTGAAAATAGTTTTCCTCTTCTTAGTTGTGGAAGCCAAAAGAACTCACATACAAAGAAATAAAAGAACCCTATATATGGGTCTCAAACCAAACTCAACTAACTAAGGTGGCATACTAACTGAGCCACGAACTAGAGTAGATAAGGATAGCTATCATGTAGCTATTATTCATGGGCGGTGTACCAACCGCTTCTGCAACTAACAAGTCGGTGACGTAAATACACAACGGTCACCCTGGCATATCATGAGTGGAGCTCGATATCTCAACATCCCCATGGGAGAAGCGGCTGAACAAGGCATTGTGGATAATCTCAGGTACACATCTATTCTGCTTATCCAACGAAAGGGATTTGTTTAGAGATGACATGACATCGTATTGGGTAGATGACATAGTTCAAGTGCTCGAGTATGGACTACCAGAACAACTAATAGATGTGGGAGCCTTTGCTCAACCGCCAAGACCCATGGACTGCTTATTGTTTCAAGCATTCCAAGCCAAGCACTAATGGCTACCTCTCACATATCCAATGCACCATTCATATCTACGGGTGTAGTGAGCTTACCTCCATGCCGTTCGAGTTACCTCCTCTCCCACACACTCCGGTAGCTCCACGATCCAAGTGCAAGCTTCAAGCAAGCTCCATCCTCAAGCTCCACGCTCCAAGCTCTGTCGCGCTGCAAGCAAGAGAAGAGAAGAGAAGAGAAGAAGAGAGGAGAAGATGGAGAGCTTCTCCACCTCATGATCCCTCACCCTCACACACTCTCTCCCTCACACTCTCACACTCCCTCTCTCAAGCACAAGCTTAAGCAAGAAAGAAAAATAAGAAGAAGAAGAAGAGGAGAGCCCCTTTTTTCCACACACAAGAATGAGCTTCTCATTCACTTTTCAACTTTATATACAAAACCCTAAATCCCTTTTTGGGCGATCCTCCCCTTTTTCCCTTTTCTACATGGCCAGCCGTAGGCCCTTTTTCTCATTGTCCTTCTATCTTCCTAGCTTCCTTTCCCCTGCCCGTCTACATTTACAAATTGCACAGGTGAGAGCCCGGTGCTCCTTGAATTAAACCATGATGCACTTGTGCTCTTTTACAAGGGTTTTTGACTTGTGCTTTTCCTTGTGCACCTTTGTCTTCTGTTTCTCTTTGCCTTGGCCTTTGTCTTTGTCTTCAGTTTTAGCTTTCCAAATTTTCCACCACCTGGCACTTTTTACAAGATTTCAAGGTGCACCTTTGTATTTAAAAATACACCTTTCTCCTTTTCGCAGCTGCCTTGGACTTTTAAGGTTGCCCTCATGCTTTTGGCCTTTTCTCCTCTTCTTTCTTCAGTTGAGCTACCTTTTTTCCGCCTTTGCCATGCATCTTTTTTATTTTCTTTTGCTTCCTTTGTGTTGGGGTTAACATTAGCCCCCTCCTAGACGAGTGCTAGTCCCATGGCACTCACCGTCGTAGGTAGCAAGCGTTAGCATGCACCGAAGGCGTGGGTGGTTGCCATGGCAGAGTATTGGTAGTGGTGGGGAGGAAGGTTTTTGGGGGCACGTTGGTGGGTTAAGTGGTAGGTGGTAGGGCAATGGGAGTTGGTGGTAGGGCTGTTCTTTGGGGGGGTTACACTGATGGAGTACAAGTGGTGGTTTGTTGGGGATTTTGTACATGATGATTCTTGGTAGGCTTACAGGGTGATAAGGATAGGAATTCAGAGTTGAGTGTTGATGAAGAGCAAACAAAACCGTTGTTGGAGTCTTCAATACCTGCAATTGAACAACCTCTCATGTGGTCTCTCCTTCAGGGGTAGTGCTAGTCTTCTTATCGTGCACAAGACATATTTTGATTAGTTTGGGAGACAGGTCAGAGACTCTAAGCAAGCCTGGAGTATTGTCCTGCACTTGAGGACCCAAACCGTGTATCGGTTATAGTGTGAATATTAAGTGAGTACACATGCGTATTTAGGTATTACTTAGTTAGTAGAAGACTGTCGGCCTGATTCCTTGTATAGCAATGGGTCAGTGAAGCAAGGGGCTAAGTTGATGGAAAAATTTGTCGATGAAGATGGGGAGTACACTTGAAGATTGCTTGAGACATCATTATGGTCTTGTCAAGGCAATGTAGCATAATTGAGCTCCTTGATGTCTTAGCTTTTGGTAGCTACTGGCTACTTGTAGTGCTTGAAAAGTATGGTGTACTTTTCCATTTTCTTTCATGCCTTGCTTACCACTGTTGATTGTAATGGCATTGAGATGGAGTGCAAAAGAATTGTGCAAGTGGTTCCGGGTGACAGGTCTAACCATAGGCAAGGTGAGCTCCCTAGGTATGTCCTGCCCTTAATGTGCCATGAACAATTGTGGGGGATTTACAAAGGGCTAGGGGGTTAGGGACGGAGCTAGTCGACCAAGGTCACTGGACGTACCGAATTTGAGGACCCTTAGGTGCGATGCTGTGATCGTGTGTGCTTTTTGTTTTGTTTTTTTTTTGGTGGAAAGAATGAATACAATCAATGCCATACATTGAGGTTGTTAGCCTTTCATTTGGATTGAGAAATGTTGGGATCCAAAGGCTATGAAGAATGGATATTACAGAGATGATTGTGTCACCAGCCTTGATGCTAGAGGAACAGTTGTTGAGATGAAGAGATACACTTGAGATTTTGCAAACCTCCTTGTAACATGTATGATGAACCAGGAAATAAGGCAAAACACAAGCACAAGATTCTCCCTCTACTTCGACCAAACCTCTCTCAAGAATGTATTTGTTAGCTCAACCTTTGCAAAATTATGTAATTGGCTAAGACTATAAAGCCATGAGTTTCATAGAAAGGTTTAGACCTTAATGGATGTAACTTTACACTTTTAAGAAAATAAAAATAGGGTTGTGGGTTGTGGGGTGAAGGGGTGTGTCTTATGGCATCTCTTCTTCCTCTTCTTCACCCTCGACCTGCATCCCATCATACACACCTTTTCACGTTAAATCTCTCTCTCTCTCTCTCTCTCTCTCTCTCTCTCTCTCTCTCTCTCTCTCTCTCTCTCGCAAAAATGGCAGTCTCGTGTGATTATGAAAGTGAGGACGTACATGATGATTCCTATCTTCTTTCTCGATGATGATGCTTAGCGTGAGCATAGATTTTGCTTCCTGGTTTGTTCTCTTGAGCATTTCATGTGGGGGGCATTGCGAGAACCAGGCATCATCGACTACTCAGATAATATCAAGGACCATCTCAAGGAACTGTCCATGGCCAAGGAGCTGCCGTTAGGACCAGAGGAAGAACCGCCAGTGTTGCCAACAGGGAGATGTGCGATGAAAAAGACCCAACCATGGAAGTAGACTTTGAGAGGGCAACAGTCCATGCCACTCTTCACAAGAAAGGCCCGAATCGCCAATTTTTGGTGATTCCGACTCCATCGGATTATCAAGGTAAAAGCTTTAGAACCTTGATTGATTGTGGCATTACACATTCCTTCATTTCACCAGTTTGTGCAAAAAGTTTAGGAATAGCCACAATAGATGCACCTACCTGATAGCCTCCAATTTTGTCATCAAAAAGGCTAAAAGGATGTGGCTCAACATCGATAAATATTTTGTGCTATCCAAAATTATATACTATATGCATGTTCATTGTACTCTATTGTCACACATTTATGCATTGTGAATGCTTGGCTTGGAGCTATAAAAGCCATTGCATATTCCTTTATTTTAAAAACCTTAGGAATCTTGCCTAGAATGCATGCAACACATAAGGGCTTCAACCTTTGCTTTTGTATGGCCAAAATATTTGATTTAATAAAGGTTCAAATGGGTGCAATTGGGGTTCTTGGGAAAAAGTGGTTGAGGAGGTTGGAGCACGGCAGATTGTGGTGCCTCTTTAACTTCTTTCTTCCCTCTTTACCAAACTCTCTTTGTCTATCCTCTATTCTCTCTCATACTTGTGCTGCAACTATGGATTCTTGGTGTGTGAGTTTGAAAGAGAAGCCTCCTGATCTTGTTTCTTGATTGGTGAAGGTGTGTCTTGGGTCTTTTGTGTGTATGTATTCATGGCGAGAGAGGCGTGTTTGTAGGTTTCATGGTGAGGAGCAAAGCTCAAAGCATATATTTTGCTGCTCGGTACCCTGGTTTTATGCTTGTTTGAGTGCTGGGTGAGAGCCAGTTATTTTTTGGTTCTGTTGCAGGGACTGGGCTAGCCATGGATTTTGCAAAGTAAAGAGAAGGTTTTCAAGATCTTTGAAGAGCAGGGAGTTGTATGTAGATTTGTTCTCATATGTTATATTTTTCAAGATTAGAGGAAAGTAAGAAGAAGAAGAAAGATGGGATAACATCAGGCAGCTTGCCTTCTAGTTTGTGTGCATGTCTAGGGCATGTGAACGATGGTGTTACCCTTATCTTCTGCACCAAAAGAGGAAGGACACCCCATGAAAGAAAGCATTCCAGTGGGCTATGTGCAGTTGCCTACTGATCGTCATCCGACAAAAGATGCTTCTTATGGCATTGGCAGCTACGAATCGTTGATCTCAGACCAACAAAATGGCAATAACCCTACAAAGTATCAGTCTGGGCAGTCCATCCTCAGGATGAATGGCATGGAGGTCCACGTCTGTGGAGATTTGGCTAGATTAAATATATCTGATGATAGTCTCAAGAGCACTACTCTGAAGTTTTTGGACAGCAAGGAAGAAGAAGAAGATCATGATGAATGGCGACCTGTTCTTGATTGCAGATCAAAAGAGCAATAGGAAGAAAAAAAGAAGATGATGAATGAATAACAAGATGAAGACGAAGCAAAAATGTTGGCGTCCAAACTACGTGCCCTCTGTGCCTCATTCTAGCCAGTGCCTCTTCTTTCCTTCCACACAATGCATCAACAATCTGCATTCTTTCCTCCATACTTCTCATCACATCCCATCCTCACGACCTCCAAAATGAAGATAATACTTCTTTTTGTGTTTTAAAAAACCTAAGGTTACATATGGTTTCTTAACATATCTTTCATATGCAATGATACAAAAACAAGTTTTGCATAAAACCCAAGTCCTATTTTCTATTCCTTTGTCAAAATAAGCCAAGATCGAAGTCACACGGGTGGGAGAACATCAAAGATAAATCTTAAGAGTGGGAGTGCTTCGAGGTAATCATTTGCGGGTTTTACACATTTTTGGTGTTGAAGTGGTGGAATTCCCTATTTTTCCCTCATGAAGATGGTGTTTGTTCCAACAACAAAGTTGTATGGTATTTCTTCCTTATCATTCATTGTTGGTTGAAGTAAAAGAGAGAAGTCAAAGACAAGAGATAGTGGTTGTTGAAGAAGTGGACAAATGATCCATGGAAGTGTGAAGAAATGAGAAGAAGGATATGAAGTGTTTCTTGAAGCTTACAATGGAAGTTTATCATGATTCTTTGGTTCGCGAGAGCTCACCAATTTAAGTGTGGGAGGAATGATAGCCTCCAATTTTGTCATAAAAAAAGGCTAAAAGGATGTGGCTCAACATCGATAAATATTTTGTGATATCCAAAATTATATACTATATGCATGTTCATTGTACTCTATTGTCACACATTTATGCATTGTAAATGCTTGGCTTGGAGCTATAAAAGCCATTGCATATTCCTTTATTTTAAAAACCTTAGGAATCTTGCCTAGAATGCATGCAACACATAAGGGCTTCAACCTTTGCTTTGTATGGTCAAAATATTTGATTTAATAAAGGTTCAAAAGGGTGCAATGGGGGTTCTTGAGAAACATTGGTTGAGGAGGTTGGAGCACGGAAGATTGTGGTGCCTCTTTAACTTCTTTCTTCCCTCTTTACCAAACTCTCTTTGTCTATCCTCTATTCTCACTCATACTTGTGCTGCAACTATGGATTCTTGGTGTGTGAGTTTGAAAGAGAAGCTTCCTGATCTTGTTTCTTGATTGGTGAGGGTGTGTCTTGGGTCTTTTGTGTGTATGTATTCATGGTGAGAGAGGCGTGTTTGCAGGTTTCATGGTGAGGAGCAAAGCTCCAAGAATAGACTTTGCTGCTCGGTACCCTGGTTTTATGCTTGTTTGAGAGCTGGGTGAGAGCTAGTCATTTTTTGGTTCTGTTTGCCGGGACCGAGCTAGCCATGGATTCTACGAAGTGAAGAGAAGGTTTTCAAGATCTTTGAAGAGCATGGAGTTGTATGTAGATTTGTTCTCATATGTTATATTTTTCAAGATTAGAGGAAAGTAAGAAGAAGAAGAAAGATGGGATAACAGTAGATGGCATGCCTTCTAGTTTGTATGCATGTCTAGGGCATGTGAACGACGACGTTACCCTTGTCTTCTGCACCAAAAGAGGAAGGACACCCCATGAAAGAAAGCATTCCAATGGGCTATGTGCAGTTGCCTATTGATCATCATTCGACAAAAGATGCTTCTTATGGCATTGGCGGGCACGAATCGCTGATCTCAGACCAACAAAATGGCAATAACCCTATAAAGGATCAGTCTGGGCAGTCCATCCTCAAGATGAATGGCATGGAGGTCCACCTCTGTGGAGATTTGGCTGGATTAAATATATCTGATGATAGTCTCAAGAGCACTACTCTGAAGTTTTCGGACAGCGAGGAAGAAGAAGAAGATCATGATGAATGGCAACCTGTTCCTGATTGCAAATCAAAAGAGCAATAGGAAGAAAAAAAGAAGATGATGTAATAAGAAGACGAAGAAGAAGAAAAAATGTTGGTGTCCAAATTGCGTGCCCTCTGTGCCTCATTCTAGCCAGTGCCTCTTCTTTTCTTCCACACAATGCATCAACAATCTGCATTCTTTCCTCCATACTTCTCATCACATCCCATCCTCACGACCTCCAAAATGAAGATAATACTTCTTTTGTGTTTTAGAAAACCTAAGGTTACATTATGGTTTCTTAAGATCTCTTTCATATGCAATGATACAAAAACAAGATTTGCATAAAACCCAAGTCCTATTTTCTATTCCTTTGTCAGAATAAGCCAAGATCGAAGTCACATGGGTGGGAGAACATCAAAGATAAATCTTAAGAGTGGGAGTGCTTCAAGGTAATCATTTGCAGGATTTACACATTTTTGGTGTTGAAGTGGTGGAATTTCCCTATTTTTCCCTCATGAAGATGGTGTTTGTTCCAACAACAAAGTTGCATGGTATTTCTTCCTTATCATTCATTGTTGGTTGAAGTAAAAGAGAGAAGTCAAAGACAAGAGATAGTGGTTGTTGAAGAAGTGGACAAATGATCCATGGAAGTGTGAAGAAATGAGAAGAAGGATATGAAGTGTTTCTTGAAGCTTACAATGGAAGTTTATCATGATTCTTTGGTTCACGGGAGCTCACCAATTTAAGTATGGGAGGAATGATAGCCTCCAATTTTGTCATCAAAAAGGCTAAAAGGATGTGGCTCAACATCCACAAATATTTTGTGCTATCCAAAATTATATACTATATGCATGTTCATTGTACTCTATTGTCACACATTTATGCATTGTAAATGCTTGGCTTGGAGCTATAAAAGCCATTGCATATTCCTTTATGTTAAAAAACTTAGGAATCTTGCCTAGAATGCATGCAACACATAAGGGCTTCAACCTTTGCTTTTGTATGGTCAAAATATTTGATTTAATAAAGGTTCAAAAGGATGCAATTGGGGTTCTTGGGAAACAGTGGTTGAGGAAGTTGGAGCACGGCAGATTGTGGTGCCTCTTTAACTTCTTTCTTCCCTCTTTACCAAACTCTCTTTGTCTATCCTCTATTCTCTCTCATACTTGTGCTGCAACTATGGATTCTTGGTGTGTGAGTTTGAAAGAGAAGCCTCATGATCTTGTTTCTTGATTGGTGAGGGTGTGTCTTGGGTCTTTTGTGTGCATGTATTCATGGCAAGAGAGGCGTGTTTGCAGGTTTCATGGTGAGGAGCAAAGCTCCAAGCATATACTTTACTGCTCGGTACCCTGGTTTTATGCTTGTTTGAGTGCTGGGTGAGAGTCACTACCTTACTTGTGGAATTACCAAATGGTCGCGAAATCACTTGTACCAGGCAAACTGCTAAGGTGGAATTCCTACTGGAAGGAAAGTCCACTTTGGTCAGATTCAGGGTTATGAACCTAGGTATCCACCAGTGTTTGCTCAGAATGGATTTTGGCTTAAACCCAATGATGCCCACATTCACTATGGAAAGGGCCAAGTCTCCTTTCAAAATTCTGAAGGAGAATTGGTCACAACTCAAGGAGAGGCTGGTAAGCCAAAAATTCAGCTGGCCAAAGCATCTTGGATAATAAAAGGAGTTAGGAAGGGGCTACATGCCTATTTGATTAAGCTAACTAAGCTAGATCAGAATCAAGAATCTAGTGAACAACCTTCATGGCTAAAAGAGTACGCAGACGTTTTTTTCTGAAGAGCTGACAGAACTTCCACCTCAAAAGTTGATCATGAAATCAAGCTAGCGCCAGGAGTTGCACCAATCGCAAAGAGGCCATGTAGAATGTCCATCCCGAAAGCGATTGAGCTAAAGGAGCAACTCAAGTGACTGTTAGACCAAGGCTACATCTACCCTAGCAGTTTGCCATGGGGAGCTCCAGTGCTATTCTAGAAGAAGAAAGATGGAATGCTTCGGCTATGCATTGACTATAGAGGGTTGAATCAATCAACCATTAAGAACAAATATCCTATTCCAAGAATAGATGAACTTCTTGACCGTCTTCAAGGAGCGAATATCTTCTCCAACATTGATCTCAGGTGTGGATATTATCAGATAAGGATCAAGGAAGAAGATATCCCAAAGACAGCATTCAACATAAGATATGGACACTTTGAGTTCCTAGTCATGTCATTCGGGCTGACAAATGCTCCTGCCACCTTCAACAGGCTAATGCAGGATATCTTTAGGCCATATCTTGATGACTTCGTACTCGTCTTCTTTGACAATATCCTAGTCTACTCCAAACATGAAGAAGATCATGAACCCCAGTTACGCATTGTCCTTGAGACAATGAGGGCACACAGGCTTTATGCCAAGAATAAGAAGTGTGCATTTTTCAAGCGATAGGCTGAATATCTGGGATTCATTGTATCAACGGAAGGAATCTCAGTGGATCTGGCCAAGGTCAGAGATGTTCTGGAGTGGCCAATACCAACAACTGTCAAAGAAATATGTAGTTTTCTTAAAATGAAAGGATGGTACAGGGTATTTATCAAAAACTATGCTTTGATTGCAGTGCCGCTGACTGACCTACTAAAGAAGCAAACATCAATTGTATGGTCACCTGTTGAACAATCCAGCTTTGACAAATTAAAGCAAAGCTTGGTATCAGCACCCATGCTGAAACTTTTGGACCTTGGTAAGGAGTTTGAAGTAATAACTAATGCTAGCACACTTGCCTTAGGATGTGTGCTTATGCAAGAAGGTCATCCTGTATTATACTCTTCAAGGAAACTGAAGAGCCATGAAAGGAACTATGCTACCCATGATCTGGAGTTGTTAATTGTCATCCATGCCCTCAAGCTTTGGAGACACTACTTGCTGGGTAACAAGTTTACCCTAGTGACGGATCATAAAAGCCTTAAATGGATTTTTACCTAGAATGATCTTAACATGAGACAACGTTGATGGATGAAAGTGCTCTCAACCAACAACACCCCCAACTCTTCTCGAGATGAGGATATCTCGATTCCTCTAAGGGGGAGAGAATGTAATATTTCCACCTCGAAATATTGAAGACCTGTAATCTGTGCAAAAAGCAAACTAACATAATCTCCCCTATCGGTAATGTGGTGGTTAAGTGCTTACCCCGCGTGCGCGTCAGTAAACTCTAGCCGCATTGTGCAAAGGAGGCCAAGCCAAAAAACCCGTAGGCTGCACGGGAACACCTCTTCTAAGCAAAAAGGTAAATGGATAATGGTTAAAATTTTGACAAATTTTTTTAAATAAATCCCCTCCCCCCTCAGCCGATGTATGGCACGAGGAGAGGGAGTGTGAGAGGAATGATAAGGTGGAGAGCATGGGGGAGGGAGAAGGCATGCAATTATGCCACGGGGTGGCTATTCCCTCCCTCCTTAAAGGCTATATAACCTCCCCCTTAAGCTTGGGGGGAGGAGAGAGACGGATTGCTGCTGCCTGAGGAGGATGTCGTGCTCCTTCACGCAGTTATATGGCTGCCGCCAGGCTGCATGCCCTGTTGTCCCCATCTCCATCTTCGTCATAATCATCATCACGGTCATGAGCATCGTCACCCTCTCGTATTCATCATCACTCTCTCTCCATGACTTCAGCCTAATACAAGAAGCTTGGAAGCTTCCTTGGAATCTTCTATTGAAGCCCTCCATAATCCTTGTTCACCTCATGCTTTTGGGTTTTCAAAATCGTAACTAAAAGGCCCTAGTTTCTACGCGGGAGAGAATTATCAGCCTAATAGGCAGTTTCGGAGATCGAGAACAAGGGCAAGG
Organism: Lygodium microphyllum; assembly: GCF_053477565.2. Classification (NCBI taxonomy): domain Eukaryota; kingdom Viridiplantae; phylum Streptophyta; class Polypodiopsida; order Schizaeales; family Lygodiaceae; genus Lygodium; species Lygodium microphyllum. Next base: position 2,737,978 of record NW_028229515.1, on the reverse strand, counting down.
AGAATTGTTGGAATGAAATTACTGCGTCACATGGCCCCCAAACAAAAGACACGAGGTGCTCACGCAGGAGTTTCTACCCCGAGCACACATGTGGAGGACAATACCTCAAACCTCAATCCCTAGGTTCTTAGAAAATTAATTCTGCATAAAAGGGATGCATTAGGCACATTTAATTTTCATGGGAATTATGATTTTCCTAGCAAGAAATTGACCAATCAAGCTGGGGCAACAAGATTGCCTAGGATTTATTGTCTTAGTTTAAGGAACCTAAGGTGTTTGTTAATTTGGGTTAACAAGGTATAAATCCTAACCCAAGGATAAAAGGGTAAACAAACAAACCCTTGGGGATCTTGCCAAGTCACAATTGATTCCGGATCGAATGCTGGATGCATTTGGAGAGAAGGAATTCACACCTTAGTAGTTGTCCAAATAAATGACCACTGGATTGATTATGTTTGTACAATTAAGAGCACTGTTTGTACTTCTTTGCTCAAGGAATCTAATGCTGGAAAATAACTAATGCTTCAGGTTGAAAGCTTGGAGGGAGAGGTAGCATCAGTTACCCCTGAGTGTTTGCCGCCTGACCCTATCCAAGGGGGTTGTTAGCCACGCCGGATACGTGGACGAAACCCGCTGTGAGAGGTCTCTCCGTGGGTGCTACTTGGAGCAGGAGGACGCTTGGGTGCCAGGGGGGCTCTGGCCGTAAGTCCCTTGCCTCCGCGTCGTGCACAAGAGGCCGACGCGACTCGGGATTGGAACTCAAGGCCCGCATACTAGTCTACGGGTGGAAACTTCGAATAGTAATCCCTAAGGATTGTTGGATTGCCTTCGAGCAGATTATGGATTAGCCTTCGGGCTGTATTATGGAATAGCCTTCAAGCTAGATTATATGATGTATTCCAAAGACTGATAAATAAGATCAATTGAGAGTGGAATTTTGGTGCCGAGAAGTGCTTAAAAATAGCTAAAAATTATGAATATCAAGGGAAAAATATTCAACGTCGAAGGCGGCGGCTCGATCTAGGACGATTTTAAGCGCCAAAGTGCCTTAAAGGCGCCCGAGTGACACTTGTTGATTTTTCATAATTTTTCAGACTTTCGTGCACATTGACAAGAGTTTTCGGCCAATGCGGGATGCCGAGTCGGACGCCCAAGATTTTTCACAGCTCAATTCGGAGTCCGGACATGGAAATGGCCAAGAAACCGGTCAAGATGCGAAGAGGTGGACACAATTTGGCCAAAACGGGCAAGTGACCCTTGGGAGCCCAAAATTTAAATGTAGCATGAAACTTTTCATGCATATGAGTGAAAAAATGTGGAGAAAACGTGGAGGAAGATGACGCCCGATTTTTGCGCTTCTTCGATGGAGGAGGCATCATGGCTGCTGCAAACAACCCCCCCAATTGATCATGGGGCTTGAATTCCCCTTGCCTGCTGGTCTTATCGCCGTGCTTCGCTCCTCCAATGGCGGTCTCTATGAAGAATTCTGATTTCAGTATTTCTCTCTCCTCCCTCTCGCTCCTCTAAAGGCAGATTCATGTGGTGAAGAAGAAGAAGAATGGATGATGGATGCTTGTCCAATGAAGACCGGATTGCTCCGTGGTGTAAGAGGAAGGAAGATTGCTAATTGTGGACTGTCATGAGCATTAATGGTGGCTGGAAATCAGTCCCGCGATATGGCAAATAAAAAACCGCAACCCGCATAGAACAGTAATCTCATTTTCACAAAGGAATTTGATGTTTTATGCAATTTGCTTCATGAATACTTGTTCCCATGGGATGATTATGCATTATAATGTTGTTTGCAATGTCTTCCAACTGTTTATGCTCAGAAAATAAAAAAATCATAAGTGTTGTGGATGAAATTAGTAGTGTAAAACCCGTAAAACATGCAAAATATGGAAAAATTGGGTGTTTTTGAGATATAAATGGAAAATACAATAAGACACACCATCTAAACTTGTGTTTTTGCTGCAAAGGCTAAAAATAGGAAAAAATGGATTTTGAGTGCCGGAAATTAAGGAAAAATAAGATTCATATTTGTGGATGTATGGGGGGTTTGAAGTATGAGGTTTAGCCTCAGTTCAGCCCTACCTTTATGTTTTAGTGGGTTTTTATTGCTTTTTATACACTAAAAATGTGGAAAATGAACCCTAAACCTATGCACGATGCACAACCTAAACGGGTGAGGGGATAGAGTGTATAAAAGGTGTTTAAATGATGAATGAAATGATGAAAATCTTGCTGGTTTTTTATGCATACCATTTAGGTTGGTCGATAAGTAAAAATTAAGGGCCTAGTAGCACGAGGGTTTCTCGGTGCTAGGTTCATGCAACGCTGCATACGAGCGATAGTCAAAATCGTTGAAAGAAATGTTTTCCACATGTGCACAAATGCTGATTTTCTTAATTGTTTGAGCACGTGGACATTCACAATTTGCATGAAGCATGAAGTTTAAAATGTATCAGACAATATCTCTTGGATGCATGGCATTTGCTTTCTAGAGATATGACCAACGTTGAGTGAGTAAGGTTGTCCAAGTTGTAGGCTAGGCGTTGGGTCTAAGGGGAAGTAAAGTGAGGAAGCATGGTATATCTCCTGGAAATACGCGAATCATAAAAGAGAGAAGTTTGTGTTCATGTGTTATATATGTTTAGCGACGCATCGAGGGGCCAATCCCCAAGGTGTAGGAGAGTCGCAGTGAGGTAGCGGCAGTCAGCCGTGGTAGAACCTCCTATGTTTGTACTTCGTGCTATTTGGCAATGTGCTGGACTCCCTCTCAGGAGTGTTAATTGGGTTAGAATTGGACTACAAAACGTAATACAAATGCAATATGTTTAGGAAGATGATGTATGTGTCATCCACGCTCTTGGACGTGAGGCCGTGGGGTTGTTGAGCGCATGATAGAGGTCCGACTAGTGTATGAGCCAGTGCCGGCCCGTTTTAGGTCCCATCATCAATTGTTGAAAAGGAACTTGCTTGACATTGTTTTCTTTATGTCAGTGCTTAAATTATGTGAAGGAACCGGTGAATAATTGGCTAATTAAGGAAGCTATTTTTGCGTGTCAGACTAAATGTGGTAGGTAATTAGACAACTAAAGCAACCTTGAGGAAAGTGCGGTGGATGTGGCCATCGGTTCATCCTATGGACGGATGGTCCCAGTTGGCCAGGAACTTTTCTCGAAGGAATTTGACAACAAAGTAACGATGACCTAGAATCTAGGAAGTTAGAGTCCCGATTTGTGCTATTTTAGGGGAACGGAATGGGACTATGCCTTATGGGCAACACTACATCCCTCTCGTTTCCCATTCTCCTTGAACCAAGTGCAATATGAATCCACTTCGACCCTGACGTTTGTGCGAAAAGTAGTTCGCCTGGGGTTCGACGCTAGCTACCGTTCCAGGAATTTGACCACTAGGAAAACCCTGATTCAGGTCGTCCTAAGTGGGAACGACCGAAGTGCTTCCGCTTCGTGGCAGACTCGAGAAGACCTAGATCGCAAACCCCGTGACATTCCATGGGAGTGTCGGGCAGCACTTTCTGTACTCTCTTCCTGATGGGCTGCTAAGACGTGTCCTACGAATGAATAGGTGGACACATTACAGTACCATTGGTAGCTCTGGCACTTACACTTCCCGCAACTCTCTTTTTGGGAACCATTTACCACGCGGAATTCGGATAGTCTTGACCTTAACGGGCCTTCAAGATGATAGGCTTGGGAAAGGAAAGGTCATGAGTAAGGTGACCTTCGCTGATGAGGGGGGGCTTGAAAAGTGGCTTTGCGAACACGGCTCCTCAAACACGGCCCTCAACACCGTCTCTACTCACCAACTCTCTCTCTCTCTCTCTCTCTCTCTCTCTCTCTTCTTCTTCTTCTCCTCTTCTCCTCTTCTCCTTCTCTCTCTCCCTCTTCTTCTTCTTTTCTTCTCTCCTTCTCCTACACTCTCTCTCCCTCTTCTTCTTCTTCTTCTCTTCTTTGTCTCCTTCTCTCTCTCTCCCTCTCCTTCTCTTCTTCTCTCCCTCTCTTCTTCCTCTTCTTCTTCTTTTTCTCTTCTTCTCCTTCCCTCTCTCCCTCTCCCTCTCCTTCTCTTCTTCTCTCTCTCTCTTCTTCCTCTTCTTCTTCTTTTCCTCTTCTTCTCCTTCCCTCTCTCCCTCTCCTTCTCTTCTTCTCTCCCTCTCTTCTTCTTCTTCTCTTCTTTTTCTCCTTCCCTCTCTCCCTCTCCTTCTCCTTCTCTCCTTCTTCTTCTTCTCTCATTCTCCTACTCTCTCTCTCCCTCTTCTTCTTCTCCTTCTCTCTCTCCCTCTCCTTCTCTTCTTCTCTCCCTCTCTTCTTCCTCTTCTTCTTCTTTTTCTCTTCTTCTCCCTCCCTCTCTCCCTCTCCCTCTCCTTCTCTTCTTCTCTTTCTCTCTTCTTCCTCTTCTTCTTCTTTTCCTCTTCTTCTCCTTTAATCTCTCCATCTCCTTCTCTTCTTCTCTCCCTCTCTTCTTCTTCTTCTCTTCTTCTTCTCCTTCCCTCTCTCCCTCTCGTTCTCTTCTTCTCTCCCTCTTCTTCTTCTTCTTCTTCTCTCATTCTCCTCTCTCTGTCCCTCTTCTTCTTCTTCTTCTCTTCTTCTTCTCCTTCTCTCTCTCCCTTTGCTTCTCTTCTTCTTTCCCTCTCTTCTTCCTCTTCTTCTTCTTTTTCTCTTCTTCTCCTTCCCTCTCTCCCTGTCCTTCTCTTCTTCTCTCTCTCTCTCTCGTTCCTCTTCTTCTTCTTTTCCTCTTCTTCTTCTTCTCCTTCTCTTCTTCTCTTTCCTTCCCTCTCTCCCTCCTTCTTCCTCCTCTTCTTCTTCTTCTCTTCTCTCATGGCTAGGGGCACTGTTCACGGTGCAGGGGAGGTTGCCGCTACCTACCGCAAGCTGGAGGGGGGTTTCCACCTGACGAGATGGAGGGGGGGAGGTTCTTGACGGAAGACCTAGGGGCACGTTGCTGCTGCCGCAACGGAGGGGAGAGGTGACGAAGCAGGAGGGGGGAGGACTTGCCGTTCAACGCAAGGAGGAGGGGGAGCCTCCCTTATAGGGTGGAGGGGGGAGACGGCCGTGACCCCTCGCACCTGGGGGGCCGCATGTCCCCCGAACACATACTTCACTCCCTCTCTCCCTCTCCCAAACGTGCTATTGGCGGGGAGAGAGAGAGGGAGTATATTACATCCTCTCCCTCTTAGAGGAATCGAGATGTCCTCATCTGGTGGGGGGTATATTACATCCTCTCCCTCTTAGAGGAATCGAGATGTCCTCATCTAGTGGGGGTATTGTTGATTGAGGGTATCTTCATCCATCCAGGTGGCATCCTCTTCGGGATAATCTTTCCACTAGATGAGGTATTCTCTCAAGGTCCTTGACCTCAAATGCCTCTCCCTAACATCCAGGGTTATATTAGGCCACTGTAGCTCAAGGACTCCTTGGCTAGGCATTACAATTTGCTAGTCATCAAGTACATGATTCGGATAAGGTAGATACTTTTTCAATAGGCTAACATGGAATACATTTTAAATCTTTAGGGTTGCAGGCAGCTGTAGTCTATAAGCATTAGACCCTAGGCACTTAGTAATCTTATAAGGTCTACAATACCTCGGACTTAGCTTCTTGTACTCTCCCAAGGACAGTGAACTCTTTTTAGGGTGTACGCGGATGAAGACCATATCACCTTCGACGAAGGATCTGTCTTGCCGTTTCAAGTCAGTGTAAGCCTTCTGTCTATCCTTGGTAGCTTGAATGTCTTGTCTTATTGATTTGATTTGATCGTCCATGTCTTCCAGCATCTATCTTGAAGCTTCTACCCTCAAAGTTGGGTCTGAGAAGTTCAAAGAGGTACGACAATCATGCCCTTACAATGCTTGAAAAGGCATCATCTGAATACTTTGTTGGTAAGAGGCATTGTAGGCAAACTCAACTAGTGGCAAATATTGAATCCACTTTTTGGGTTCGCAATAATAGTATGCCCTAAGCATATCTTCAATGACTTGATTGACTTGTTCTATTTGACCATCAGTTTGGGGATGGTAAGCTGTACTGAAACAGAGTTGAGTTCCAAAAGCCTCAAAGATATCCCCCCAAAAGTGTGATGTGAAGAGAGAGTCTTGATCATTAATTATTCTTCTAGGTAACCCATGCAGTTTGAATATATCCTTGATAGATAATCTTGTGATGTCTCAAGCTTTATAGTTTGTCTTGACAGGGATGAGATGTGCGACCTTGGAGAGCATATCTACTACAACCATAATAGAGTTGTATCCTCCCTGAACTTGGGGTAGGCCAACAATGAAGTCCATACTAATGAACTCCCATTTCATTTGTGGAATGTCAAGTGGATGCAATTTTCCAGGCATTTTAACATGTTCTACCTTAATGCGTTGTAGCATGCTATAGGAACCCCCTCTATAATTTCAAAAAGAGAAAAATTTATGATCATTAGTACAAATTGTTTTACTCCCCCTCCCTCCCCGTCGACAGCACGTCAGGGGGGAGAGAGGGTGGGAGTGGTGGTGGTGGGGGGAGGCATGCAACTAGGTAGGAGGGGTGGCCATGCCACCTACCTCCTCCCCTCCCCTATATAAGGGGAGGCTTCTCCCCTCCCCCGGTGGTAGAGACAAAAGCTACACCCCCCTTCCTTACATCACCCCCCGGTCAGCTGGTGCACAGGGCCCTTTGGGCCTCTGACTAAAGGCTTCCCTCCCTCCTCGCTTGTTGGCACTGCACATCCCTCCCCTGGGCCTTTTGATTGGGTCTCCTTTCCCCCACCATCCTGCTCAAACGGGCCCCTAGGCCTTCGACCTTAGTCACCCCCTATTTACTAGACACTGGGGGACCCTCCTTGGTCCCTCCAAACAAAGCCGACTCCCCCCTCCCCCCCCCCGATTGCCATCCGATTCGGCCCATGAGGAGAGAAGTGAAAGTAGGAGTGAGAGAGGGAAGAGGAGGAAGAGGGAGAGAAGATGGAGAGAAGAGAAAGAAGGAGGGTGAGAGAGAAGAGGAGGAAGAGGGAGAGAGAAGGAGGAGTGGGAGGGAGAAGGGAAGAAGTGGGAGATAAGGAGTGAGGAGAGAGAAGAAGAAGGGGTGGGAAAGAGAAGGGAAGAAGAGGGAGAGAAGGAGAAGGAGTGGGAGAGAGAAGGGAAGAAATGAGAGAGAAGAGAAAAAGAGGGAGAGAGAAGAGAAGAAGAGGGATAGAAGGAGAAGGAGAGAAAAAAAAAGGAGTGGGAGAGAGAAGAGAAGAAGAGGGAGAGAAGGAGAAGGAGAGAAAAAGGAGTGAGGAGAGAGAGAATAAGAGGGAGAGAAGGAGAAGAAGAGAAGGAGGAGTGGGAGAGAGAAGAGAAGAAGAGGGAGAGGAGGAGGGAAGAGAAGGAGAGAGAGAAGTAGAAAGAGAGAAGAAGAGAAGAAGAAGAGAAAGAGAGGAAAGGGAAAGAAGGAGAAAAGAAATGGGAGAGGGAGAGGAGAAGAAGAAAATGAGAGAGAGAGAGAGAGAGAGAGAGAGAGAGAGAGAGAGAGAGAGAGAGAGAGAGAGAGAGAGAGAGAGAGAGAGAGAGAGAGAGAGAGAGAATAGGAGAATAAGAGAAAAGAAGAAGAAGTGGAGGAGAGAGAGAAAGAGTAGGAGGATAAGAGAAAAGAAGAGGAAGAGAGAGAGAGAGAAAGAAGGAGAGGGAGTGAGAGTTGGTGAGTAGCTGTAAGGAGCCACACCTAAACCACTCTCTCGGCGAAGGGCCCCATACAGCGGTCTTTCCTACCCAAACCTGTTGACCCAAAAACCGTTAAGGTCTGGACTGCCCAATCTCCGTGAGGCAAATGGCTCCCAAGAAGAAAGTCGCGGGAAGCGTAGGCGCCCAAGCTACTGGTAATGTTGAAGAGGCGAGCGGAGCAACCAATGTAGCACACACGAATCAAGCCCAGGTTCTAAGCTTTAAAATTAATTAGATATTATTTCTCGTGGAAGAGATGAAAGGATTGGTGACGTGCATGGAACAAGAACGAGTCTTAGGGTTCTTTTTGTTGAGAAATAGACAAATGATGTATGCTCCAAGAGGAGCTGTCCTGAATCCCATATGCACAATGAGGAGAGTGGAACAACTCAAAGCCTATAAAGCATTGTACTTGACTATGAAATGAACACAATATCATGATGCTTGGTACTTTCAGTTAAGTGTCTTGTCATTGTCAATTCTACACAAGATTGTGTTTATGAGTCCAAGCTAATCTATCTTGGAACCTAATTCACTTGTGTAATAGTTTGTCTCTACTTGTCCATGTCATTATGAACTTGGTTTACATATTTGATCCACCATAGCTTGTGTCATGTCCTAGATCCACATCATTTAACATGGTATCAGAGCCCGGTTGGGAATGGCACAGCTCACACTCTGAATCTCTAGTCTCCCTTCATATCTGGTGATCTCTAACTAGCCCACATTCAGCTCATATCTTTAGTTTCAACTTCAAATCTCAGTTGGACCTTGTGGCAGCCATAGCCAGCAGCACCCTGTCATCTTGAAGCTCCTGTATCTCACTCCACATACCAAATCTCTCTGATCTTCCTTCTGAAAAGTTGTTCTCCACCTCACAAATCTTTCCTGTATTATATCAATCCATGAGATTTGTCTATCTGGACCTTAGCATTGTCACTATTGTTAGTTACTGCCATAGCCCCAGTTTGTGGCCTGCAAGACATACCTCACTTTGAGCTCTCATATCTCTCAAACCAGGCAATATTTCAGTGTGCTTTCTTCAGGAGGATTGCTCTTCTACTCAAGGAGCTTCTGCCTATCACATCTAAGTCTGAGATTGGATACCTACAAGCCTGGCATTGCTGAAATTCGATGTCACTGCCATATCTGCGCCTGGTTATGTTTCGCTGATCTGCACGCGGACTGCAGTACACGATCTTGATGGTTATCATGGGGTTCCTGTAGAACATGGAGTAAGCTACATTTTCATAAAAAAAGTTTCCAAAATGATCAACTCTAGCTCTAGATATCTGGAAAAAACCAGGCCTGGGTCAAAACCCTAATCCAGGAAGCCATAGCCATCAAGGTGCAAGCTCATTTTTCCTTCAATTTCTCATTCCTTTCAACTGAGAGCACACACTGCCACTTTTATCTGAGTTTGAACTCAGTTCCCAGCAAGATTAACACTTCAAATCAACAAGCAAGAAGAAGATCAAGCACCGACATTCAATACTAAGCTCAAGAATAGTATCTATTGATACTCAACTAGTGTCAGTTGACACTAACCTCCTTGTGACACTTCACAAATCCCCCTTGCTGGTCTTTTCTCAGATTGGAGCTGCTCAACATGGCAGAACTTGAGCAAATAGCAAAATTCAATGGAGAAGGCTTCCATGCCTGGAAGGAAAAGACCATGTATCACCTAATGCGGAAAGACTTGTGGGACCTATTTGAAGATGATGCAGATAACAAGAAGGAAGATGATGAAGACGGGTTCGTTTAAGAAGAATAGTTCAAATCCAAAGAATGGAAGAAGATGAATAATAAGGCACTAGGCATCATTGCCTGGGGACTAAGTGATGACGTGTTACATCATATATCTGGCATTAGAAATGCTAGAACCGCCTGGGAGGAACTTGATAAAATATTTGGTACTCAAGCAAAGAATTCAAAGGTAAAACTTCTCATGCAGTTTTATAAACTGGATATCAAAGACAGTGCTTCTATGACCATACACATTAATAAGTTTAAGAGTTTAAAAACTCAACTTTCATCTCTTAAAAAGAATATTGAGGAAGATGAAGCAATAGCCGTACTGCTTGCAAGTGTAAACAAGGATCCATATGAAAATCTTGTGTCCACTTTGAGTAATGTTCCAAGCCTCACACTTAAAGATATTCAGCACTCACTACTCGATGAAGAAGGCAAAGTAAAAACCAAGAATGCAAAAGACAATGTCTCATCATCTAGGGAAAATCTTTTGTACACCAAAGGAGTTGCTGGACCTAAAGGAAGAGGTCGAGGATTCATCAACAACAATAACAAGGATCGGATTACATGTCACTATTGTGGTAAGACTGGCCATGTAGCCAGTGAATGTTTCCACAAGAAGAGAGCCCAACAATTGCAAAGTGATCATCACCAGAACCAATACATGGAAGAAAGAGAAGAAGAAGAATATGCTTTCACTACCATCAACAACTCTGACATATTGTTTTGAAGAACTTTCATTGTATCTTTCATATGTTTTTCCCACAGTGGATCTTTCTTTCCTTAGTGAATTTGATTTGTACAACCCTTGCCAAGATGTAAAGTCTCAAGCTTTAACTTAACTAGGCTGCCTATGAGCTAGTCTTCCGGGCCATGTTATCATGAAGGGGGGCAAAAGCCAGCAAGTGTAGGGACTCATCATTTGAGGGGGGGTGTTGAGGAATAGACAAATGATGTATGCTCCAAGAGGAGCTGTACTGAATCCCATATGCACAATGAGGAGAGTGGAACAACTCAAAGCCTATAAAGCATTGTACTTGACTATGAAATGAACACAATATCATGATGCTTGGTACTTTCAGTTAAGTGTCTTGTCATTGTCAATTCTACACAAGATTGTGTTTATGAGTCAAAGCTAATCTATCTTGGAACCTAATTCACTTGTGTAATAGTTTGTCTCTACTTGTCCATGTCATTATGAACTTGGTTTACATCTTTGATCCACCATAGCTTGTGTCATGTCCTCGATTCACATCATTTAACACTTTTTACTCTAAGTACTAAGTTGCATGCGCGAAACAGTAGAGTTTGGAATTCGCACAAGATTTTATGCATGAAATGATGGCTTTTACACACATAAAATGATAAGGTTATCACCTTACTTTACATAAAATGATTAGGTTATCTCCTTACTTTACATAAAATTATAGCTTTTTAACCTGTTCAGTGCATGAATAGTCATTTAGAATTCATGAATCGCAATCATGGTTAAACGAAACACATGAAATGTTAATTTCTGTTCATGAGATACAATCTCATTGTTAGACAAAACCCTAGACTTTCATATACGCAAGTCACATGTGATCTGGGGCATTAGAAATAATTACTCGTTGCCAGGAATAAAGAGAGATAAAGTTGTTAAGGAGGTACAACTATACTAAACACACAATGTGCATGATAGTTAAGGTTGATTGGGAAATCCTACATAGAATCGCACAAAGAGAATTGCAAGGATCACATACATCTAGACTACATCTTGAAGGTCTAAATGAATAATCATGTGTTGCCATGGTGCGCAGATCGGACGCAGATAGCTCACGTGGTGAATCCCGGAAGGTCCCCAAGAACAAAGTACTCTACTTTTTAGCACAAAAACCAATGTAAAAGCAATCACGACATGAGACAAGAGACAAATTGGGTTCAATCTCCCCCATGCCTTGTGTGAGCGCTTCACAAAGCATGTATTTAATGTATATTTCCAATCTTTTTGCTCAAAAATAGCCCAATTACAAAAATATGACAAGCTTTTAGCTTTTGAGTTTGCTTTCTACCAAAAATATGAAAATAAAGCTAATGGACGGTGCCCATAGTGTCTGGCACGCCCAATCTCAATGTCCAAATAGAAATAACATATCCAGGTGCATAAGCGCATACAAAATAATAATAAATAATCGATGTCTCTATAGACATAACAAAATATAGGCGTGGCGCCTATCAAAATATAGTCCAAAGGTCGAAAACCCGCTAGACTCCAATGCTTTCCTCCGCCACTGCTGCTATCTCTACACATCAACTGAAGCATTCACAATCGTTAGTAAAATAACACAATTAAACCGACAAAAGTGAATACCTAGCAGTCTTCAGCTACATAAATAAATCAACTGGTTAGAAATAAATCCTAACCTTAATTTATTACGAGTGCGCACTCTAAACTCATAAACGTTTATTAATTTAATATGCATTTTGCGGAATCACCCGCTATGGAATCACCCATGTACACACTAAATTAATGAAACGCCCGAAAAGGACAGGCGTCCCCATCAACTTCTCGCACAAAGAATCCTCTTTGCGTATGAGCCCCGGTCATCTAAGTTTACGGAATCCACCGTAAAACCTCACGGAATCCATCGTGGAATATGCCTCCTGGCATCATCCCCTCGGGGTGGGATAGCAATTGACCTCAATTGCTATTAGCTCAATGTGGAGCTAACAGAGTGGGGAAAGCATTTAGGTCTCTAGCGTGCATCCATTGTGCTTCCTCTACAGGATGGTTCTTAAATTTCACTAGATATCTAGAATACCTTCGGCCAGTTCTAGTGGTCATGTAGTCAATATCTATTATGGCTTCTGGTTCAAGTATTTCAGTCTCTTCTTCTAGTAAAGGTGGGTTTTCATAGACAGGGTGGATAGGTAATTGTCCTCTAAATGGTCTCAATAAACTAATATGAAATGTATTATGAATTTTCCAATGGGATGGCAGTTCTAACTTGAATGCATTGTCATTAATCTTATGAATGATTTTAAATGGTCCGTAGAATCTAGGAGCTAATTTGACAACTGGATGTCTATCTACACTTTGCAGTCTACGCTTTTCTATTCTAAGCCAAACATAATCATCAACTTTGAAATGCATGGCTTGTCTTTTCTTGTTGGCTTGTTTGGTATATGATTGTTGGGCTTTAGCAATCATATCCTTGACCTCATCAAAAATAGTGTTATGCATAACAGCAATATCATCGGCACTTTGTATTCTATTAGACAAAGATGCAACAGGTGTAGATAATCTATATCCATAAATAACTTCAAAAGGTACTTTCTTTGTAGATGTGTGCGGTGTATTATTATAAGCAAACTGTAATAAATGTAAATGAGTATCCCATGTCTGAGGTTTAGAGATAGTGTATGCACGTAAAAGATCTAGAATGGTGCTATTTGTGGCTTATGTTTGTCCATTTGTTTCTGGATGAAATGCAGATGAGAAATCAATCTTTGTGCCTAGATTTGCAAACAGTGTAATCCAGAAATTATTACAAAATCTAGAATCTCTATTTGAAATAATCACTTTCGGCAATCCATGGTTAGTAAAAATAGTTTTCAAAAATAACTGTGCTGCTTGTGATGCTGTTAAAGTTTTCTTACATGCAATGAAATATGCTTGCTTACTAAATCTATCTACAATTGTCCAAATCATGTCATGGTTAGATTTAGTATTTGGTAAACCAGTAATGAAATCCATAGATATATGTTCCCAAGGTTTAGATGGAATAGATAAAGGCATTAATAATCCATACTGTTTACCATGATGTCTCTTTATTCTTTGACAAATCAAACATTCAGAAACAAAATTAGATACATCTGCATCCATATGCGGCCAATAAAAATCTTCAGTTAACATGCGTAATGTAGAAATGATACCTCTATGACCTTGATATGGGGGACAATGAATTTCATTTAAAACAAAAGATCGGAATGGAATCGTAACACACAGTCTCTTTTCAAAGAACATGAATCCATCATTATATGACAATGAATTAACAGGAATGAAATTATTTTGAACTAATTTTTGCCAATCAGAATGAAAAGTAATATCCTGGTGATATGTGTCTTTCATAGCAATCAAAGAATCAAAAGATATGATAGAAATGTTGTGAATTGCAGGTCTTCTACTCAATGCATCAGCAACTACATTTTCTTTTCCAGGTTGGTATTGAATGATAGGATGGAAACTTTGAATGAATGAAGCCCATTTGATATGACGGTCAGAAATTTGGGGTTGGCTAAGTAGATGTCTAATGCTTTGCTAGTCGGTCTTTATCATGAATTCTGAACCCATTAAATAATGCTTCCATTGTTTTAATGCTTGTACAACTGCTAAGAGTTCCTTGTCATAAGTGGAATATTTGAGCTCAGAGGGTTTCAGTTTAGAACTAGAATATGCTATTGGATGGTTGTCTTGCATTAGCACAGCTCCTATTCCTGATCCGCTAGCATCGGTCACAACTAGAAAGAATGGTCTGTTAAAGTCAGGTAATTGTAGGACAGGGGCATTGGTCAATGCACGTTTGAGTAAATCAAAGGATTTCTGCTGGTTTTCAGTCCATTGATAAACAATGCCTTTCTTAAGAAGTTTGGTCAGTGGTAAAGCAAGTAATGAGAAATTACGTACAAACTTCCTATAGAAACTAGCAAGACCAAGGAATGAGCGTAATTCATGTACATTTTTAGGAATAGGCCAATGCAATATTGCATCAATTTTCTTAGGATCAACTTTTATTCCTTCTTTTGATACAATATGTCCTAAATACTCAATTTCTATCTTAAAGAATTCACTCTTTTCAGGATTTGCAAACAATTGATTTTCTTTCAGTAATTGAAAAACTAATGATAAATGCTCATAATGCTCTTTTTCACTTTGACTGAACACTAAAATATCATCAAAGAAAACAATCACACAATATTGATATTTTAGAAAAATACGGTTCATCATTCTACTGAAAGTGGCAGGTGCATTAGTTAATCCGAATGGCATGACTAAGAATTCGTAATGGCCAAACTGTGTCCTGAATGCAGTCTTAAATATGTCGGATCTATCTAACCTCACCTGATGATATCCAGACTTAAGGTCAATTTTACTGAATATAGAAGATCCTTGCAGTTTGTCCATAAGGTCATCAACTCTAGGTATAGGATACCTATTCTTTACAGTGATCTTGTTTAATGCTCGGTAGTCAATACACATCCGATAAGTATTATTCTTTTTCTTGACTAGGAGCACACGTGCACCGAATGGAGAACTGCTAGGTCGAATTAAACCTCTATTTAGTAATTCTTCTACTTGACTCTGGATTTCTTTTTGCTCTATTTGATTGTGCCTATATGGGGCTTTGCAAGGTGGTTGTGTGCCAGGTATTAGGTCAATCTTATGGTCTTCTGGACGTGATGGAGGTAAACCTGGTGGTAGGTCTTCTGCAAAACAGTCCTTAAAATATGCAAGAAATTTCTTATGCTAAGGGTGCATATGAGTTTCTTTTGCGTGCAATTCATTCACCCAAATGAGATATGATTTAGTGTTCTTGCGTAGTGCACGTTTTGCTTGAGTATGCGAAAGTAGTGGAAACATATGAGATGCATGCATACCAAATAATGTAATAGATTTTCCTTGAAAATTTATATTCATTGTGTGTGTGGAATAATCTATATTGGGATTATGTTGGTGTCTCCATGGCATTCCTAGAATAATATCGCTAGATTGTAATGGGACAACTAAGAAATTTCTTCTTTCAATATATGGACCAATTTGAATTTCTAAATCTTGAACTTCTTGTGTGCCATTGTACCTAGTGCCTAAAAATGCAGCTTTTATGCGATAGTGCGTAGGTACTGTATGCAGTTTCAATTCCTTTACCAATTTTGCTGAAATAAAGTCATGGGTACTACCGTCATCATGCAATATAGTTCTTTCTTTTCCATGTACCATACATTTCATAGTCAACAATGAATGTAAAGTAGGCATACCTGGTGAAGTGTCGGAAGTAGTAGTAGGATCATCTTCTTCTTCAGTGAAATCCGGCATATCCTCATGCTCTTCTTCGTCCATAGCTCCAAGGTAGTTGATATGTGTTGATGGCTTCTTTGAATGACAATTTGCTGCGAGATGGCCTGGCTGGTGACACTTGTAGCATACGATGGGCTTGGCTTTGGTCACATTATTTGCAATGGCTGGGAGTCTGGGTATATTTGGATTTGCTTGTTGAATAGGCTTAGGATTTGGATTGACAGTGGATGGTAATGCAGGTGGTTTAGGCCAATTCTTGCGGAAAGATGGTGATGAAAAACGACCTGGATTAAACCTTCTGAAATTGGAATTGAATTGTTTAGATCCATAATTACCGTTTGCTTGGAATGGCTGTGGTCGTCGATCTCTTCCACGTAACTTATCTTCAGTGTCGTGAGCTAAGGAGATGGCGTCTTCAAGGGTAGGAGGCTTGAACATATTCACCTCAGCGTAGTAATGTCCAAGACGTCCATACATGTACTTCCGCTTATGTGTCGCCTCTGGTACATCTTCAAGCATGCGTAGCTGTAAGAGTGCATTCCAAAAACGCTCTGTATACTGTGGAATAGGCTCACGGTCGCGCTGTTGGAGTAAATCCCATTGCTTGATAGCCTTCTCATGAAATTGCGATGGAAGGAAATTTTGCATGAACTTCTTCTTGAAATCTTCCCATGTAGCAGGACATTCTATGCTCTTGCGGACTACAGTCCACCAAAGTGATGCTCTATCTATCAGATGATTAGTTACACACTTGATTTTATCTTTCTCAGGATAAGTTTCCTCATGGAAATAGTCATCAAACTGGCTAATGAATGATAAAACAGTCTTTCCTTCTCTTATGCCATTGAAAGTGCGAAACTTGAAACTTCGTTTACTTATCTTGGATTCCTTGCGAATGGTTTGTGCTTCAAGAGTGGCGTCGATGGTACGGCGAATGAAATCTTCAGCTTGAGGTTCTTCTTTATCAGTGGACGCTCCTTGTAGCTTTGTCAATTGCGCTTGCAAGACTTTCCTAGCTCTTCGCTCTTCGTCCAATTGTAACATGATAAGATCCAGCTTTTGTTCCATGGTAGGCTCGGGTAGGTCGTCTTCAGCCATAGGATCATCCATATGTGGGGTAGTCATCCTGTAAAACTCAACAAACCTTTCTCACTCAAAATCAGTTAGCGGGATGAGCGTAGCTCAAATTTGGGGTTACAAGGCTATGTATTTTTGGGTATTTTCTTCTTCAATTTTGAGAAATTCTGAAATATTTCTGTCTCTATTTGCTGAAAGTACTTCAGCGAACTTGTAGATACGTAGAACAGCTTGCTGCGAACAACTTTCCAGTTCAGAATTTTTGCATACGAACAAGTCTTCTATGAGTTTCGAGGGTTAGTAAGTTCTGATTTAGTCTGACTTGCAGAGTTGTAGACTTAGCAGACTTGCAGGGTTGTTGACTTGCTAGACTTAGCCGACTTGCAGAACTTGCAGGACTTGATTCCAAGTGACTTGCTGAACTTGACTTCTGTAGTGCGAGACCCGGAGTATTTTGACTTCTCTGCCCTGTGTAACTTGCAGAGTATAGTGTGTCTTAAGCTTAATTAGTTAAGCTTAAGCTTAATAAGCTTAAGAAGGAGGAAACAGGCCGCCGTTTTTTTTTGCGAAGGGGGGGAGCCGTTTTTTTTCTGCGCGTGATTTTCGGTGGCTCCTCTTGTTGATCGACTTAACGATTTGAAGCTCTATAAGCTTCTTAAGCTTAAGACTAAGCTTTAAGGTATTAATAAGCTTGATTAGGAAAGATCTTATCTCTGTTTGCAACTACTTGATGAAGAGAATTGATGAGTGGTCCTCCGCCGACAGAGCCTGGTCCTTCGCGATCTGACAGTGGAAATAGGGGTTCTTTATCGCCAGAAGTCTGCCTGTATCGACGGTTCGCGACGAGATTGACTGTAGAGGCCGTTTGTTCCTGGAGCTCCGCCTTCGCCCGAGATTGGTAGCGATTGGAAGCCCTTGATCTCTGCTCCGCTCTGATACCACTGGTGCGCAGATCGGACGCAGATAGCTCACGTGGTGAATCCCGGAAGGTCCCCAAGAACAAAGTACTCTACTTTTTAGCACAAAAACCAATGTAAAAGCAAGCACGACATGAGACAAGAGACAAATTGGGTTCAATCTCCCCCATGCCTTGTGTGAGCGCTTCACAAAGCATGTATTTACTGTATATTTCCAATCTTTTTTCTCAAAAATAGCCCAATTACAAAAATATGACAAGCTTTTAGCTTTTGAGTTTGCTTTCTACCAAAAATATGAAAATAAAGCTAATGGACGGTGCCCATAGTGTCTGGCACGCCCAATCTCAATGTCCAAATAGAAATAACATATCCAGGCGCATAAGCGCATACAAAATAATAATAAATAATCGATGTCTCTATAGACATAACAAAATATAGGCGTGGCGCCTATCAAAATATAGTCCAAAGGTCGAAAACCCGCTAGACTCCAATGCTTTCCTCCGCCACTGCTGCTATCTCTACACATCAACTGAAGCATTCACAATCGTTAGTAAAATAACACAATTAAACCGACAAAAGTGAATACCTAGCAGTCTTCAGCTACATAAATAAATCAACTGGTTAGAAATAAATCCTAACCTTAATTTATTACGAGTGCGCACTCTAAACTCATAAACGCTTATTAATTTAATATGCATTTTGCGGAATCACCCGCTATGGAATCACCCATGTACACACTAAGTTAATGAAACGCCCGAAAAGGACAGGCGTCCCCATCAACTTCTCGCACAAAGAATCCTCTTTGCGTATGAGCCCCGGTCATCTAAGTTTACGGAATCCACCGTAAAACCTCACGGAATCCATCGTGGAATATGCCTCCTGGCATCATACCCCCGGGGTGGGATAGCAATTGACCTCAATTGCTATTAGCTCAATGTGGAGCTAACAGAGTGGGGAAAGCATTTAGGTCTCTAGCGTGCATCCATTGTGCTTCCTCTACAGGATGGTTCTTAAATTTCACTAGATATCTAGAATACCTTCGACCAGTTCTAGTGGTCATGTAGTCAGTATCTATTATGGCTTCTGGTTCAAGTATTTCAGTCTCTTCTTCTAGTAAAGGTGGGTTTTCATAGACAGGGTGGATAGGTAATTGTCCTCTAAATGGTCTCAATAAACTAATATGAAATGTATTATGAATTTTCCAATGGGATGGCAGTTCTAACTTGAATGCATTGTCATTAATCTTATGAATGATTCTAAATGGTCCGTAGAATCTAGGAGCTAATTTGACAACTGGATGTCTATCTACACTTTGCAGTCTACGCTTTTCTATTCTAAGCCAAACATAATCATCAACTTTGAAATGCATGGCTTGTCTTTTCTTGTTGGCTTGTTTGGTATATGATTGTTGGGCTTTAGCAATCATATCCTTGACCTCATCAAAAATAGTGTTATGCATAACAGCAATATCATCGGCACTTTGTATTCTATTAGACAAAGATGCAACAGGTGTAGATAATCTATATCCATAAATAACTTCAAAAGGTACTTTCTTTGTAGATGTGTGCGGTGTATTATTATAAGCAAACTGTAATAAATGTAAATGAGTATCCCATGTCTGAGGTTTAGAGATAGTGTATGCACGTAAAAGATCTAGAATGGTGCTATTTGTGGCTTCTGTTTGTCCATTTGTTTCTGGATGAAATGCAGATGAG
Organism: Lygodium microphyllum; assembly: GCF_053477565.2. Lineage (NCBI taxonomy): Eukaryota > Viridiplantae > Streptophyta > Polypodiopsida > Schizaeales > Lygodiaceae > Lygodium > Lygodium microphyllum. The sequence continues at coordinate 2,718,754 of NW_028229515.1, read as the reverse complement.
AAATCAATCTTTGTGCCTAGATTTGCAAACAGTGTAATCCAGAAATTATTACAAAATCTAGAATCTCTATCTGAAATAATCACTTTCGGCAATCCATGGTTAGTAAAAATAGTTTTCAAAAATAACTGTGCTGCTTGTGATGCTGTTAAAGTTTTCTTACATGCAATGAAATATGCTTGCTTACTAAATCTATCTACAATTGTCCAAATCATGTCATGGTTAGATTTAGTATTTGGTAAACCAGTAATGAAATCCATAGATATATGTTCCCAAGGTTTAGATGGAATAGATAAAGGCATTAATAATCCATACTGTTTACCATGATGTCTCTTTATTCTTTGACAAATCAAACATTCAGAAACAAAATTAGATACATCTGCATCCATATGCGGCCAATAAAAATCTTCAGTTAACATGCGTAATGTAGAAATGATACCTCTATGACCTTGATATGGGGGACAATGAATTTCATTTAAAACAAAAGATCGGAATGGAATCGTAACACACAGTCTCTTTTCAAAGAACATGAATCCATCATTATATGACAATGAATTAACAGGAATGAAATTATTTTGAACTAATTTTTGCCAATCAGAATGAAAAGTAATATCCTGGTGATATGTGTCTTTCATAGCAATCAAAGAATCAAAAGATATGATAGAAATGTTGTGAATTGCAGGTCTTCTACTCAATGCATCAGCAACTACATTTTCTTTTCCAGGTTGGTATTGAATGATAGGATGGAAACTTTGAATGAATGAAGCCCATTTGATATGACGGTCAGAAATTTGGGGTTGGCTAAGTAGATGTCTAATGCTTTGCTGGTCGGTCTTTATCATGAATTCTGAACCCATTAAATAATGCTTCCATTGTTTTAATGCTTGTACAACTGCTAAGAGTTCCTTGTCATAAGTGGAATATTTGAGCTCAGAGGGTTTCAGTTTAGAACTAGAATATGCTATTGGATGGTTGTCTTGCATTAGCACAGCTCCTATTCCTGATCCGCTAGCATCGGTCACAACTAGAAAGAATGGTCTGTTAAAGTCAGGTAATTGTAGGACAGGGGCATTGGTCAATGCACGTTTGAGTAAATCAAAGGATTTCTGCTGGTTTTCAGTCCATTGATAAACAATGCCTTTCTTAAGAAGTTTGGTCAGTGGTAAAGCAAGTAATGAGAAATTACGTACAAACTTCCTATAGAAACTAGCAAGACCAAGGAATGAGCGTAATTCATGTACATTTTTAGGAATAGGCCAATGCAATATTGCATCAATTTTCTTAGGATCAACTTTTATTCCTTCTTTTGATACAATATGTCCTAAATACTCAATTTCTATCTTAAAGAATTCACTCTTTTCAGGATTTGCAAACAATTGATTTTCTTTCAGTAATTGAAAAACTAATGATAAATGCTCATAATGCTCTTTTTCACTTTGACTGAACACTAAAATATCATCAAAGAAAACAATCACACAATATTGATATTTTAGAAAAATACGGTTCATCATTCTACTGAAAGTGGCAGGTGCATTAGTTAATCCGAATGGCATGACTAAGAATTCGTAATGGCCAAACTGTGTCCTGAATGCAGTCTTAAATATGTCGGATCTATCTAACCTCACCTGATGATATCCAGACTTAAGGTCAATTTTACTGAATATAGAAGATCCTTGCAGTTTGTCCATAAGGTCATCAACTCTAGGTATAGGATACCTATTCTTTACAGTGATCTTGTTTAATGCTCGGTAGTCAATACACATCCGATAAGTATTATTCTTTTTCTTGACTAGGAGCACACGTGCACCGAATGGAGAACTGCTAGGTCGAATTAAACCTCTATTTAGTAATTCTTCTACTTGACTCTGGATTTCTTTTTGCTCTATTTGATTGTGCCTATATGGGGCCTTGCAAGGTGGTTGTGTGCCAGGTATTAGGTCAATCTTATGGTCTTCTGGACGTGATGGAGGTAAACCTGGTGGTAGGTCTTCTGCAAAACAGTCCTTAAAATATGCAAGAAATTCCTTATGCTGAGGGTGCATATGAGTTTCTTTTGCGTGCAATTCATTCACCCAAATGAGATATGATTTAGTGTTCTTGCGTAGTGCACGTTTTGCTTGAGTATGCGAAAGTAGTGGAAACATATGAGATGCATGCATACCAAATAATGTAATAGATTTTCCTTGAAAATTTATATTCATTGTGTGTGTGGAATAATCTATATTGGGATTATGTTGGTGTCTCCATGGCATTCCTAGAATAATATCGCTAGATTGTAATGGGACAACTAAGAAATTTCTTCTTTCAATATATGGACCAATTTGAATTTCTAAATCTTGAACTTCTTGTGTGCCATTGTACCTAGTGCCTAAAAATGCAGCTTTTATGCGATAGTGCGTAGGTACTGTATGCAGTTTCAATTCCTTTACCAATTTTGCTGAAATAAAGTCATGGGTACTACCGTCATCATGCAATATAGTTCTTTCTTTTCCATGTACCATACATTTCATAGTCAACAATGAATGTAAAGTAGGCATACCTGGTAAAGTGTCGGAAGTAGTAGTAGGATCATCTTCTTCTTCAGTGAAATCCGGCATATCCTCATGCTCTTCTTCGTCCATAGCTCCAAGGTAGTTGATATGTGTTGATGGCTTCTTTGAATGACAATTTGCTGCGAGATGGCCTGGCTGGTGACACTTGTAGCATACGATGGGCTTGGCTTTGGTCACATTATTTGCAATGGCTGGGAGTCTGGGTATATTTGGATTTGCTTGTTGAATAGGCTTAGGATTTGGATTGACAGTGGATGGTAATGCAGGTGGTTTAGGCCAATTCTTGCGGAAAGATGGTGATGAAAAACGACCTGGATTAAACCTTCTGAAATTGGAATTGAATTGTTTAGATCCATAATTACCGTTTGCTTGGAATGGCTGTGGTCGTCGATCTCTTCCACGTAACTGATCTTCAGTGTCGTGAGCTAAGGAGATGGCGTCTTCAAGGGTAGGAGGCTTGAACATATTCACCTCAGCGTAGTAATGTCCAAGACGTCCATACATGTACTTCCGCTTATGTGTCGCCTCTGGTACATCTTCAAGCATGCGTAGCTGTAAGAGTGCATTCCAAAAACGCTCTGTATACTGTGGAATAGGCTCACGGTCGCGCTGTTGGAGTAAATCCCATTGCTTGATAGCCTTCTCATGAAATTGCGATGGAAGGAAATTTTGCATGAACTTCTTCTTGAAATCTTCCCATGTAGCAGGACATTCTATGCTCTTGCGGACTACAGTCCACCAAAGTGATGCTCTATCTATCAGATGATTAGTTACACACTTGATTTTATCTTTCTCAGGATAAGTTTCCTCATGGAAATAGTCATCAAACTGGCTAATGAATGATAAAACAGTCTTTCCTTCTCTTATGCCATTGAAAGTGCGAAACTTGAAACTTCGTTTACTTATCTTGGATTCCTTGCGAATGGTTTGTGCTTCAAGAGTGGCGTCGATGGTACGGCGAATCAAATCTTCCGCTTGAGGTTCTTCTTTATCAGTGGACGCTCCTTGTAGCTTTGTCAATTGCGCTTGCAAGACTTTCCTAGCTCTTCGCTCTTCGTCCAATTGTAACATGATAAGATCCAGCTTTTGTTCCATGGTAGGCTCGGGTAGGTCGTCTTCAGCCATAGGATCATCCATATGTGGGGTAGTCATCCTGTAAAACTCAACAAACCTTTCTCACTCAAAATCAGTTAGCGGGATGAGCGTAGCTCAAATTTGGGGTTACAAGGCTATGTATTTTTGGGTATTTTCTTCTTCAATTTTGAGAAATTCTGAAATATTTCTGTCTCTATTTGCTGAAAGTACTTCAGCGAACTTGTAGATACGTAGAACAGCTTGCTGCGAACAACTTTCCAGTTCAGAATTTTTGCATACGAACAAGTCTTCTATGAGTTTCGAGGGTTAGTAAGTTCTGATTTAGTCTGACTTGCAGAGTTGTAGACTTAGCAGACTTGCAGGGTTGTTGACTTGCTAGACTTAGCCGACTTGCAGAACTTGCAGGACTTGATTCCAAGTGACTTGCTGAACTTGACTTCTGTAGTGCGAGACCCGGAGTATTTTGACTTCTCTGCCCTGTGTAACTTGCAGAGTATAGTGTGTCTTAAGCTTAATTAGTTAAGCTTAAGCTTAATAAGCTTAAGAAGGAGGAAACAGGCCGCCGTTTTTTTTCGCGAAGGGGGGGGGCCGTTTTTTTTTCTGCGCGTGATTTTCGGTGGCTCCTCTTGTTGATCGACTTAACGATTTGAAGCTCTATAAGCTTCTTAAGCTTAAGACTAAGCTTTAAGGTATTAATAAGCTTGATTAGGAAAGATCTTATCTCTGTTTGCAACTACTTGATGAAGAGAATTGATGAGTGGTCCTCCGCCGACAGAGCCTGGTCCTTCGCGATCTGACAGTGGAAATAGGGGTTCTTGATCGCCAGAAGTCTGCCTGTATCGACGGTTCGCGACGAGATTGACTGTAGAGGCCGTTTGTTCCTGGAGCTCCGCCTTCGCCCGAGATTGGTAGCGATTGGAAGCCCTTGATCTCTGCTCCGCTCTGATACCACTGGTGCGCAGATCGGACGCAGATAGCTCACGTGGTGAATCCCGGAAGGTCCCCAAGAACAAAGTACTCTACTTTTTAGCACAAAAACCAATGTAAAAGCAAGCACGACATGAGACAAGAGACAAATTGGGTTCAATCTCCCCCATGCCTTGTGTGAGCGCTTCACAAAGCATGTATTTAATGTATATTTCCAATCTTTTTTCTCAAAAATAGCCCAATTACAAAAATATGACAAGCTTTTAGCTTTTGAGTTTGCTTTCTACCAAAAATATGAAAATAAATCTAATGGACGGTGCCCATAGTGTCTGGCACGCCCAATCTCAATGTCCAAATAGAAATAACATATCCAGGTGCATAAGCGCATACAAAATAATAATAAATAATCGATGTCTCTATAGACATAACAAAATATAGGCGTGGCGCCTATCAAAATATAGTCCAAAGGTCGAAAACCCGCTAGACTCCAATGCTTTCCTCCGCCACTGCTGCTATCTCTACACATCAACTGAAGCATTCACAATCGTTAGTAAAATAACACAATTAAACCGACAAAAGTGAATACCTAGCAGTCTTCAGCTACATAAATAAATCAACTGGTTAGAAATAAATCCTAACCTTAATTTATTACGAGTGCGCACTCTAAACTCATAAACGCTTATTAATTTAATATGCATTTTGCGGAATCACCCGCTATGGAATCACCCATGTACACACTAAGTTAATGAAACGCCCGAAAAGGACAGGCGTCCCCATCAACTTCTCGCACAAAGAATCCTCTTTGCGTATGAGCCCCGGTCATCTAAGTTTACGGAATCCACCGTAAAACCTCACGGAATCCATCGTGGAATATGCCTCCTGGCATCATACCCCCGGGGTGGGATAGCAATTGACCTCAATTGCTATTAGCTCAATGTGGAGCTAACAGAGTGGGGAAAGCATTTAGGTCTCTAGCGTGCATCCATTGTGCTTCCTCTACAGGATGGTTCTTAAATTTCACTAGATATCTAGAATACCTTCGACCAGTTCTAGTGGTCATGTAGTCAGTATCTATTATGGCTTCTGGTTCAAGTATTTCAGTCTCTTCTTCTAGTAAAGGTGGGTTTTCATAGACAGGGTGGATAGGTAATTGTCCTCTAAATGGTCTCAATAAACTAATATGAAATGTATTATGAATTTTCCAATGGGATGGCAGTTCTAACTTGAATGCATTGTCATTAATCTTATGAATGATTCTAAATGGTCCGTAGAATCTAGGAGCTAATTTGACAACTGGATGTCTATCTACACTTTGCAGTCTACGCTTTTCTATTCTAAGCCAAACATAATCATCAACTTTGAAATGCATGGCTTGTCTTTTCTTGTTGGCTTGTTTGGTATATGATTGTTGGGCTTTAGCAATCATATCCTTGACCTCATCAAAAATAGTGTTATGCATAACAGCAATATCATCGGCACTTTGTATTCTATTAGACAAAGATGCAACAGGTGTAGATAATCTATATCCATAAATAACTTCAAAAGGTACTTTCTTTGTAGATGTGTGCGGTGTATTATTATAAGCAAACTGTAATAAATGTAAATGAGTATCCCATGTCTGAGGTTTAGAGATAGTGTATGCACGTAAAAGATCTAGAATGGTGCTATTTGTGGCTTATGTTTGTCCATTTGTTTCTGGATGAAATGCAGATGAGAAATCAATCTTTGTGCCTAGATTTGCAAACAGTGTAATCCAGAAATTATTACAAAATCTAGAATCTCTATCTGAAATAATCACTTTCGGCAATCCATGGTTAGTAAAAATAGTTTTCAAAAATAACTGTGCTGCTTGTGATGCTGTTAAAGTTTTCTTACATGCAATGAAATATGCTTGCTTACTAAATCTATCTACAATTGTCCAAATCATGTCATGGTTAGATTTAGTATTTGGTAAACCAGTAATGAAATCCATAGATATATGTTCCCAAGGTTTAGATGGAATAGATAAAGGCATTAATAATCCATACTGTTTACCATGATGTCTCTTTATTCTTTGACAAATCAAACATTCAGAAACAAAATTAGATACATCTGCATCCATATGCGGCCAATAAAAATCTTCAGTTAACATGCGTAATGTAGAAATGATACCTCTATGACCTTGATATGGGGGACAATGAATTTCATTTAAAACAAAAGATCGGAATGGAATCGTAACACACAGTCTCTTTTCAAAGAACATGAATCCATCATTATATGACAATGAATTAACAGGAATGAAATTATTTTGAACTAATTTTTGCCAATCAGAATGAAAAGTAATATCCTGGTGATATGTGTCTTTCATAGCAATCAAAGAATCAAAAGATATGATAGAAATGTTGTGAATTGCAGGTCTTCTACTCAATGCATCAGCAACTACATTTTCTTTTCCAGGTTGGTATTGAATGATAGGATGGAAACTTTGAATGAATGAAGCCCATTTGATATGACGGTCAGAAATTTGGGGTTGGCTAAGTAGATGTCTAATGCTTTGCTGGTCGGTCTTTATCATGAATTCTGAACCCATTAAATAATGCTTCCATTGTTTTAATGCTTGTACAACTGCTAAGAGTTCCTTGTCATAAGTGGAATATTTGAGCTCAGAGGGTTTCAGTTTAGAACTAGAATATGCTATTGGATGGTTGTCTTGCATTAGCACAGCTCCTATTCCTGATCCGCTAGCATCGGTCACAACTAGAAAGAATGGTCTGTTAAAGTCAGGTAATTGTAGGACAGGGGCATTGGTCAATGCACGTTTGAGTAAATCAAAGGATTTCTGCTGGTTTTCAGTCCATTGATAAACAATGCCTTTCTTAAGAAGTTTGGTCAGTGGTAAAGCAAGTAATGAGAAATTACGTACAAACTTCCTATAGAAACTAGCAAGACCAAGGAATGAGCGTAATTCATGTACATTTTTAGGAATAGGCCAATGCAATATTGCATCAATTTTCTTAGGATCAACTTTTATTCCTTCTTTTGATACAATATGTCCTAAATACTCAATTTCTATCTTAAAGAATTCACTCTTTTCAGGATTTGCAAACAATTGATTTTCTTTCAGTAATTGAAAAACTAATGATAAATGCTCATAATGCTCTTTTTCACTTTGACTGAACACTAAAATATCATCAAAGAAAACAATCACACAATATTGATATTTTAGAAAAATACGGTTCATCATTCTACTGAAAGTGGCAGGTGCATTAGTTAATCCGAATGGCATGACTAAGAATTCGTAATGGCCAAACTGTGTCCTGAATGCAGTCTTAAATATGTCGGATCTATCTAACCTCACCTGATGATATCCAGACTTAAGGTCAATTTTACTGAATATAGAAGATCCTTGCAGTTTGTCCATAAGGTCATCAACTCTAGGTATAGGATACCTATTCTTTACAGTGATCTTGTTTAATGCTCGGTAGTCAATACACATCCGATAAGTATTATTCTTTTTCTTGACTAGGAGCACACGTGCACCGAATGGAGAACTGCTAGGTCGAATTAAACCTCTATTTAGTAATTCTTCTACTTGACTCTGGATTTCTTTTTGCTCTATTTGATTGTGCCTATATGGGGCCTTGCAAGGTGGTTGTGTGCCAGGTATTAGGTCAATCTTATGGTCTTCTGGACGTGATGGAGGTAAACCTGGTGGTAGGTCTTCTGCAAAACAGTCCTTAAAATATGCAAGAAATTCCTTATGCTGAGGGTGCATATGAGTTTCTTTTGCGTGCAATTCATTCACCCAAATGAGATATGATTTAGTGTTCTTGCGTAGTGCACGTTTTGCTTGAGTATGCGAAAGTAGTGGAAACATATGAGATGCATGCATACCAAATAATGTAATAGATTTTCCTTGAAAATTTATATTCATTGTGTGTGTGGAATAATCTATATTGGGATTATGTTGGTGTCTCCATGGCATTCCTAGAATAATATCGCTAGATTGTAATGGGACAACTAAGAAATTTCTTCTTTCAATATATGGACCAATTTGAATTTCTAAATCTTGAACTTCTTGTGTGCCATTGTACCTAGTGCCTAAAAATGCAGCTTTTATGCGATAGTGCGTAGGTACTGTATGCAGTTTCAATTCCTTTACCAATTTTGCTGAAATAAAGTCATGGGTACTACCGTCATCATGCAATATAGTTCTTTCTTTTCCATGTACCATACATTTCATAGTCAACAATGAATGTAAAGTAGGCATACCTGGTAAAGTGTCGGAAGTAGTAGTAGGATCATCTTCTTCTTCAGTGAAATCCGGCATATCCTCATGCTCTTCTTCGTCCATAGCTCCAAGGTAGTTGATATGTGTTGATGGCTTCTTTGAATGACAATTTGCTGCGAGATGGCCTGGCTGGTGACACTTGTAGCATACGATGGGCTTGGCTTTGGTCACATTATTTGCAATGGCTGGGAGTCTGGGTATATTTGGATTTGCTTGTTGAATAGGCTTAGGATTTGGATTGACAGTGGATGGTAATGCAGGTGGTTTAGGCCAATTCTTGCGGAAAGATGGTGATGAAAAACGACCTGGATTAAACCTTCTGAAATTGGAATTGAATTGTTTAGATCCATAATTACCGTTTGCTTGGAATGGCTGTGGTCGTCGATCTCTTCCACGTAACTTATCTTCAGTGTCGTGAGCTAAGGAGATGGCGTCTTCAAGGGTAGCAGGCTTGAACATATTCACCTCAGCGTAGTAATGTCCAAGACGTCCATACATGTACTTCCGCTTATGTGTCGCCTCTGGTACATCTTCAAGCATGTGTAGCTGTAAGAGTGCATTCCAAAAACGCTCTGTATACTGTGGAATAGGCTCACGGTCGCGCTGTTGGAGTAAATCCCATTGCTTGATAGCCTTCTCATGAAATTGCGATGGAAGGAAATTTTGCATGAACTTCTTCTTGAAATCTTCCCATGTAGCAGGACATTCTATGCTCTTGCGGACTACAGTCCACCAAAGTGATGCTCTATCTATCAGATGATTAGTTACACACTTGATTTTATCTTTCTCAGGATAAGCTTCCTCATGGAAATAGTCATCAAACTGGCTAATGAATGATAAAACAGTCTTTCCTTCTCTTATGCCATTGAAAGTGCGAAACTTGAAACTTCGTTTACTTATCTTGGATTCCTTGCGAATGGTTTGTGCTTCAAGAGTGGCGTCGATGGTACGGCGAATCAAATCTTCAGCTTGAGGTTCTTCTTTATCAGTGGACGCTCCTTGTAGCTTTGTCAATTGCGCTTGCAAGACTTGCCTAGCTCTTCGCTCTTCGTCCAATTGTAACATGATAAGATCCAGCTTTTGTTCCATGGTAGGCTCGGGTAGGTCGTCTTCAGCCATAGGATCATCCATATGTGGGGTAGTCATCCTGTAAAACTCAACAAACCTTTCTCACTCAAAATCAGTTAGCGGGATGAGCGTAGCTCAAATTTGGGGTTACAAGGCTATGTATTTTTGGGTATTTTCTTCTTCAATTTTCAGAAATTCTGAAATATTTCTGTCTCTATTTGCTGAAAGTACTTCAACGAACTTGTAGATACGTAGAACAGCTTGCTGTGAACAACTTTCTAGTTCAGAATTTTTGCATACGAACAAGTCTTCTATGAGTTTCGAGCGTTAGTAAGTTCTGATTTAGTCTGACTTGCAGAGTTGTAGACTTAGCAGACTTGCAGGGTTGTTGACTTGCTAGACTTAGCCGACTTGCAGAACTTGCAGGACTTGATTCCAAGTGACTTGCTGAACTTGACTTCTGTAGTGCGAGACCCGGAGTATTTTGACTTCTCTGCCCTGTGTAACTTGCAGAGTATAGTGTGTCTTAAGCTTAATTAGTTAAGCTTAAGCTTAATAAGCTTAAGAAGGAGGAAACAGGCCGCCGTTTTTTTTCGCGAAGGGGGGGGCCGTTTTTTTTCTGCGCGTGATTTTCGGGGGCTCCTCTTGTTGATCGACTTAATGATTTGAAGCTCTATAAGCTTCTTAAGCTTAAGACTAAGCTTTAAGGTATTAATAAGCTTGATTAGGAAAGATCTTATCTCTGTTTGCAACTACTTGATGAAGAGAATTGATGAGTGGTCCTCCGCCGATAGAGCCTGGTCCTTCGCGATCTGACAGTGGAAATAGGGGTTCTTTATCGCCAGAAGTCTGCCTGTATCGACGGTTCGCGACGAGATTGACTGTAGGGGCCGTTTGTTCCTGGAGCTCCGCCTTCGCCCGAGATTGGTAGCGATTGGAAGCCCTTGATCTCTGCTCCGCTCTGATACCACTGGTGCGCAGATCGGACGCAGATAGCTCACGTGGTGAATCCCGGAAGGTCCCCAAGAACAAAGTACTCTACTTTTTAGCACAAAAACCAATGTAAAAGGAAGCACGACATGAGACAAGAGACAAATTGGGTTCAATCTCCCCCATGCCTTGTGTGAGCGCTTCACAAAGCATGTATTTAATGTATATTTCCAATCTTTTTTCTCAAAAATAGCCCAATTACAAAAATATGACAAGCTTTTAGCTTTTGAGTTTGCTTTCTACCAAAAATATGAAAATAAAGCTAATGGACGGTGCCCATAGTGTCTGGCACGCCCAATCTCAATGTCCAAATAGAAATAACATATCCAGGCGCATAAGCGCATACAAAATAATAATAAATAATCGATGTCTCTATAGACATAACAAAATATAGGCGTGGCGCCTATCAAAATATAGTCCAAAGGTCGAAAACCCGCTAGACTCCAATGCTTTCCTCCGCCACTGCTGCTATCTCTACACATCAACTGAAGCATTCACAATCGTTAGTAAAATAACACAATTAAACCGACAAAAGTGAATACCTAGCAGTCTTCAGCTACATAAATAAATCAACTGGTTAGAAATAAATCCTAACCTTAATTTATTACGAGTGCGCACTCTAAACTCATAAACGTTTATTAATTTAATATGCATTTTGCGGAATCACCCGCTATGGAATCACCCATGTACACACTAAGTTAATGAAACGCCCGAAAAGGACAGGCGTCCCCATCAACTTCTCGCACAAAGAATCCTCTTTGCGTATGAGCCCCGGTCATCTAAGTTTACAGAATCCACCGTAAAACCTCACGGAATCCATCGTGGAATATGCCTCCTGGCATCATACCCCCGGGGTGGGATAGCAATTGACCTCAATTGCTATTAGCTCAATGTGGAGCTAACAGAGTGGGGAAAGCATTTAGGTCTCTAGCATGCATCCATTGTGCTTCCTCTACAGGATGGTTCTTAAATTTCACTAGATATCTAGAATACCTTCGACCAGTTCTAGTGGTCATGTAGTCAGTATCTATTATGGCTTCTGGTTCAAGTATTTCAGTCTCTTCTTCTAGTAAAGGTGGGTTTTCATAGACAGGGTGGATAGGTAATTGTCCTCTAAATGGTCTCAATAAACTAATATGAAATGTATTATGAATTTTCCAATGGGATGGCAGTTCTAACTTGAATGCATTGTCATTAATCTTATGAATGATTCTAAATGGTCCGTAGAATCTAGGAGCTAATTTGACAACTGGATGTCTATCTACACTTTGCAGTCTACGCTTTTCTATTCTAAGCCAAACATAATCATCAACTTTGAAATGCATGGCTTGTCTTTTCTTGTTGGCTTGTTTGGTATATGATTGTTGGGCTTTAGCAATCATATCCTTGACCTCATCAAAAATAGTGTTATGCATAACAGCAATATCATCGGCACTTTGTATTCTATTAGACAAAGATGCAACAGGTGTAGATAATCTATATCCATAAATAACTTCAAAAGGTACTTACTTTGTAGAGATGTGCGGTGTATTATTATAAGCAAACTGTAATAAATGTAAATGAGTATCCCATGTCTGAGGTTTAGAGATAGTGTATGCACGTAAAAGATCTAGAATGGTGCTATTTGTGGCTTCTGTTTGTCCATTTGTTTCTGGATGAAATGCAGATGAGAAATCAATCTTTGTGCCTAGATTTGCAAACAGTGTAATCCAGAAATTATTACAAAATCTAGAATCTCTATCTGAAATAATCACTTTCGGCAATCCATGGTTAGTAAAAATAGTTTTCAAAAATAACTGTGCTGCTTGTGATGCTGTTAAAGTTTTCTTACATGCAATGAAATATGCTTGCTTACTAAATCTATCTACAATTGTCCAAATCATGTCATCGTTAGATTTAGTATTTGGTAAACCAGTAATGAAATCCATAGATATATGTTCCCAAGGTTTAGATGGAATAGATAAAGGCATTAATAATCCATACTGTTTACCATGATGTCTCTTTATTCTTTGACAAATCAAACATTCAGAAACAAAATTAGATACATCTGCATCCATATGCGGCCAATAAAAATCTTCAGTTAACATGCGTAATGTAGAAATGATACCTCTATGACCTTGATATGGGGGACAATGAATTTCATTTAAAACAAAAGATCGGAATGGAATCGTAACACACAGTCTCTTTTCAAAGAACATGAATCCATCATTATATGACAATGAATTAACAGGAATGAAATTATTTTGAACTAGTTTTTGCCAATCAGAATGAAAAGTAATATCCTGGTGATATGTGTCTTTCATAGCAATCAAAGAATCAAAAGATATGATAGAAATGTTGTGAATTGCAGGTCTTCTACTCAATGCATCAGCAACTACATTTTCTTTTCCAGGTTGGTATTGAATGATAGGATGGAAACTTTGAATGAATGAAGCCCATTTGATATGACGGTCAGAAATTTGGGGTTGGCTAAGTAGATGTCTAATGCTTTGCTGGTCGGTCTTTATCATGAATTCTGAACCCATTAAATAATGCTTCCATTGTTTTAATGCTTGTACAACTGCTAAGAGTTCCTTGTCATAAGTGGAATATTTGAGCTCAGAGGGTTTCAGTTTAGAACTAGAATATGCTATTGGATGGTTGTCTTGCATTAGCACAGCTCCTATTCCTGATCCGCTAGCATCGGTCACAACTAGAAAGAATGGTCTGTTAAAGTCAGGTAATTGTAGGACAGGGGCATTGGTCAATGCACGTTTGAGTAAATCAAAGGATTTCTGCTGGTTTTCAGTCCATTGATAAACAATGCCTTTCTTAAGAAGTTTGGTCAGTGGTAAAGCAAGTAATGAGAAATTACGTACAAACTTCCTATAGAAACTAGCAAGACCAAGGAATGAGCGTAATTCATGTACATTTTTAGGAATAGGCCAATGCAATATTGCATCAATTTTCTTAGGATCAACTTTTATTCCTTCTTTTGATACAATATGTCCTAAATACTCAATTTCTATCTTAAAGAATTCACTCTTTTCAGGATTTGCAAACAATTGATTTTCTTTCAGTAATTGAAAAACTAATGATAAATGCTCATAATGCTCTTTTTCACTTTGACTGAACACTAAAATATCATCAAAGAAAACAATCACACAATATTGATATTTTAGAAAAATACGGTTCATCATTCTACTGAAAGTGGCAGGTGCATTAGTTAATCCGAATGGCATGACTAAGAATTCGTAATGGCCAAACTGTGTCCTGAATGCAGTCTTAAATATGTCGGATCTATCTAACCTCACCTGATGATATCCAGACTTAAGGTCAATTTTACTGAATATAGAAGATCCTTGCAGTTTGTCCATAAGGTCATCAACTCTAGGTATAGGATACCTATTCTTTACAGTGATCTTGTTTAATGCTCGGTAGTCAATACACATCCGATAAGTATTATTCTTTTTCTTGACTAGGAGCACACGTGCACCGAATGGAGAACTGCTAGGTCGAATTAAACCTCTATTTAGTAATTCTTCTACTTGACTCTGGATTTCTTTTTGCTCTATTTGATTGTGCCTATATGGGGCTTTGCAAGGTGGTTGTGTGCCAGGTATTAGGTCAATCTTATGGTCTTCTGGACGTGATGGAGGTAAACCTGGTGGTAGGTCTTCTGCAAAACAGTCCTTAAAATATGCAAGAAATTCCTTATGCTGAGGGTGCATATGAGTTTCTTTTGCGTGCAATTCATTCACCCAAATGAGATATGATTTAGTGTTCTTGCGTAGTGCACGTTTTGCTTGAGTATGCGAAAGTAGTGGAAACATATGAGATGCATGCATACCAAATAATGTAATAGATTTTCCTTGAAAATTTATATTCATTGTGTGTGTGGAATAATCTATATTGGGATTATGTTGGTGTCTCCATGGCATTCCTAGAATAATATCACTAGATTGTAATGGGACAACTAAGAAATTTCTTCTTTCAATATATGGACCAATTTGAATTTCTAAATCTTGAACTTCTTGTGTGCCATTGTACCTAGTGCCTAAAAATGCAGCTTTTATGCGATAGTGCGTAGGTACTGTATGCAGTTTCAATTCCTTTACCAATTTTGCTAAAATAAAGTCATGGGTACTACCGTCATCATGCAATATAGTTCTTTCTTTTCCATGTACCATACATTTCATAGTCAACAATGAATGTAAAGTAGGCATACCTGGTAAAGTGTCGGAAGTAGTAGTAGGATCATCTTCTTCTTCAGTGAAATCCGGCATATCCTCATGCTCTTCTTCGTCCATAGCTCCAAGGTAGTTGATATGTGTTGATGGCTTCTTTGAATGACAATTTGCTGCGAGATGGCCTGGCTGGTGACACTTGTAGCATACGATGGGCTTGGCTTTGGTCACATTATTTGCAATGGCTGGGAGTCTGGGTATATTTGGATTTGCTTGTTGAATAGGCTTAGGATTTGGATTGACAGTGGATGGTAATGCAGGTGGTTTAGGCCAATTCTTGCGGAAAGATGGTGATGAAAAACGACCTGGATTAAACCTTCTGAAATTGGAATTGAATTGTTTAGATCCATAATTACCGTTTGCTTGGAATGGCTGTGGTCGTCGATCTCTTCCACGTAACTTATCTTCAGTGTCGTGAGCTAAGGAGATGGCTTCTTCAAGGGTAGCAGGCTTGAACATATTCACCTCAGCGTAGTAATGTCCAAGACGTCCATACATGTACTTCCGCTTATGTGTCGCCTCTGGTACATCTTCAAGCATGCGTAGCTGTAAGAGTGCATTCCAAAAACGCTCTGTATACTGTGGAATAGGCTCACGGTCGCGCTGTTGGAGTAAATCCCATTGCTTGATAGCCTTCTCATGAAATTGCGATGGAAGGAAATTTTGCATGAACTTCTTCTTGAAATCTTCCCATGTAGCAGGACATTCTATGCTCTTGCGGACTACAGTCCACCAAAGTGATGCTCTATCTATCAGATGATTAGTTACACACTTGATTTTATCTTTCTCAGGATAAGTTTCCTCATGGAAATAGTCATCAAACTGGCTAATGAATGATAAAATAGTCTTTCCTTCTCTTATGCCATTGAAAGTGCGAAACTTGAAACTTCGTTTACTTATCTTGGATTCCTTGCGAATGGTTTGTGCTTCAAGAGTGGCGTCGATGGTACGGCGAATCAAATCTTCAGCTTGAGGTTCTTCTTTATCAGTGGACGCTCCTTGTAGCTTTGTCAATTGCGCTTGCAAGACTTGCCTAGCTCTTCGCTCTTCGTCCAATTGTAACATGATAAGATCCAGCTTTTGTTCCATGGTAGGCTCGGGTAGGTCGTCTTCAGCCATAGGATCATCCATATGTGGGGTAGTCATCCTGTAAAACTCAACAAACCTTTCTCACTCAAAATCAGTTAGCGGGATGAGCGTAGCTCAAATTTGGGGTTACAAGGCTATGTATTTTTGGGTATTTTCTTCTTCAATTTTCAGAAATTCTGAAATATTTCTGTCTCTATTTGCTGAAAGTACTTCAACGAACTTGTAGATACGTAGAACAGCTTGCTGCGAACAACTTTCCAGTTCAGAATTTTTGCATACGAACAAGTCTTCTATGAGTTTCGAGCGTTAGTAAGTTCTGATTTAGTCTAACTTGCAGAGTTGTAGACTTAGCAGACTTGCAGGGTTGTTGACTTGCTAGACTTAGCCGACTTGCAGAACTTGCAGGACTTGATTCCAAGTGACTTGCTGAACTTGACTTCTGTAGTGCGAGACCCGGAGTATTTTGACTTCTCTGCCCTGTGTAACTTGCAGAGTATAGTGTGTCTTAAGCTTAATTAGTTAAGCTTAAGCTTAATAAGCTTAAGAAGGAGGAAACAGGCCGCCGTTTTTTTTCGTGAAGGGGGGGGGCCGTTTTTTTTTCTGCGCGTGATTTTCGGGGGCTCCTCTTGTTGATCGACTTAACGATTTGAAGCTCTATAAGCTTCTTAAGCTTAAGACTAAGCTTTAAGGTATTAATAAGCTTGATTAGGAAAGATCTTATCTCTGTTTGCAACTACTTGATGAAGAGAATTGATGAGTGGTCCTCCGCCGACAGAGCCTGGTCCTTCGCGATCTGACAGTGGAAATAGGGATTCTTGATCGCCAGAAGTCTGCCTGTATCGACGGTTCGCGACGAGATTGACTG
This sequence comes from Lygodium microphyllum, assembly GCF_053477565.2. Classification (NCBI taxonomy): domain Eukaryota; kingdom Viridiplantae; phylum Streptophyta; class Polypodiopsida; order Schizaeales; family Lygodiaceae; genus Lygodium; species Lygodium microphyllum. Next base: position 2,701,675 of record NW_028229515.1, on the reverse strand, counting down.
TAGAGGCCGTTTGTTCCTGGAGCTCCGCCTTCGCCCGAGATTGGTAGCGATTGGAAGCCCTTGATCTCTGCTCCGCTCTGATACCACTGGTGCGCAGATCGGACGCAGATAGCTCACGTGGTGAATCCCGGAAGGTCCCCAAGAACAAAGTACTCTACTTTTTAGCACAAAAACCAATGTAAAAGCAAGCACGACATGAGACAAGAGACAAATTGGGTTCAATCTCCCCCATGCCTTGTGTGAGCGCTTCACAAAGCATGTATTTAATGTATATTTCCAATCTTTTTGCTCAAAAATAGCCCAATTACAAAAATATGACAAGCTTTTAGCTTTTAAGTTTGCTTTCTACTAAAAATATGAAAATAAAGCTAATGGACGGTGCCCATAGTGTCTGGCACGCCCAATCTCAATGTCCAAATAGAAATAACATATCCAGGCGCATAAGCGCATACAAAATAATAATAAATAATCGATGTCTCTATAGACATAACAAAATATAGGCGTGGCGCCTATCAAAATATAGTCCAAAGGTCGAAAACCCGCTAGACTCCAATGCTTTCCTCCGCCACTGCTGCTATCTCTACACATCAACTGAAGCATTCACAATCGTTAGTAAAATAACACAATTAAACCGACAAAAGTGAATACCTAGCAGTCTTCAGCTACATAAATAAATCAACTGGTTAGAAATAAATCCTAACCTTAATTTATTACGAGTGCGCACTCTAAACTCATAAACGTTTATTAATTTAATATGCATTTTGCGGAATCACCCGCTATGGAATCACCCATGTACACACTAAGTTAATGAAACGCCCGAAAAGGACAGGCATCCCCATCAACTTCTCGCACAAAGAATCCTCTTTGCGTATGAGCCCCGGTCATCTAAGTTTACGGAATCCACCGTAAAACCTCACGGAATCCACCGTGGAATATGCCTCCTGGCATCATGCCATGTGTGTTAACTGAGCTTTGTCGAAATAGAGATTAAAATACCCTTGGTAGGGTTGCGAATAAGGCATGTCTGTTGCCTTGACTATCAACTAATGCTTGAGTTAGGGACTAAGATACCCTAAGGTAAAACCCAAGGGAAAAGGGCAAGTCAAAAATAAGTTAACTTACCAAGACCATTTGCTTGTGTAATCTTGTTTGAAATTATTGGGATCTCGCCAAGTCGTGAAAAGACCTAAGATCGGATGCTAGGAGCATCCGAGAAAAAAGGAGTCACACCTTAGCAGTCGATCATACAAATGATCTCCGAAATGTTCGTGCTTGTACTTAGGTACATTATTTGATCTCTTTGCTCAAGGAACTAATTCAAGGAAAACACTTAATGCTTCAGGTTGAAAGCCTAGAGGGAGAGGCATGAAAAGTTACCTCCAACTGGCTGCCTGGCCCTATCCAAGGGGGTTATTAGCCGTGCCGGGTATATGGACCTAACCCACCGTGAGAGGTCTCTCCGTGGATGCTGCTTGGAGCGGGAGGACGCTTGGGTGCTAGGAGAGGCTCTAGCAGTAAATCCCTTGCCTCCGGATCCCACATAAGAGGCCGACGTGACTCGCGATGGAATCTTGAGGCCCGTGTACTAGTCAATGGGTGGAACTTGGAGCAGCAATACTGTAGATTGCCGGGATAGCCTTCGGGCATGATATTGGATGTACTCCAAGATTTTTATAAATAAAGAGCAGTTATTGGGGAAAAAGGAATTCGCTTAGCATTGTTTTTGTATCGGTGCCTAAGTTATGTGAAGGAACCCGTGATTAATTTGTTTAATTAAGGAAGTTGATTTTGCATGTCAAAATGTAATGTGTTAGGTAATTAGATAACTAAACCAAACTGAGGAAAGTGCGGTGGAGACGTGACTTAGGTCCGTCCTACAGAAGGGTGGTCCCGGTTAGCTGGGAGCTTTTCTCAAATGATGAGATGATAAGACTATGAAGACCTAGTGTTAGTAGATGTAGAATCTTGGTTTATTCTATTTTAGGGGAAAGGGATGGGACTATGCCATATGGCAGAGAGGTTGAGCTCTGCATCCCTCTCGTTTCCCATTCACCATGAACCATGCGCGATATCAAACCAGTTCGACTCTGTTGTTCCTATGCAAAGTGGTACATCTAGAGCTCAACGCTAGCTTTTTCCTAGAGACTTTGCTTGCAGGAAGGGAACCCTGACCTCAGGTCGATCCCAAGTGGGAACGACCAAATACTTTTGCTCGGGGCAGACTCGGGAAGACCTAGATCGAAAACCCTATGTCATTCCTTGCGAGTGCTAGGCGGAGCCTTCTAGACCCTCCTCCCGATGGGCTACTAAGACGTGTCCCACAAGCGGACAAGCGGGCACCTTATAGTTGGTATCTGAGTGAACCAACAGGATCTAAGATTTACAAGGGAACTTAATGGAGAAAAATAAAGGGAATAAGGGGATAGCCAAGGGAAGGTGAGTGGAATAGAGCAATGTTTTCTGTTGAAAACATTTCCTTACTCACTTATGGATGCTGGGTTCAGAGTCACGAAGCATGGAGCAAGTTCTTGGTATTCCAGGTCATGTTCATGACTGTAATGTGTGCTTTGGATTATTGACAGAGGATAGGCATGAAGAGAATCAAGTTGATGGAGGATTTAAAGATCGTGAAGCTTTTCATCTTTGTCGAAGCTTATGCAAACGCAACCCTACATATTGGCGGTCGGCAAGTCAAGCAGAACAAGTATGTGTATGAAGAATGTTGAGATATCGAGCTCCACTCGTGATACGCCAGGGTGACCGTTGTGTATTTATGTCACCGACTTGTCAGTTGCAGATGCGGTTGGTACACTGTCCATGAATAATAGCTACATGATAGCTATGCTTATCTACTCTAGTTCGTGGCTCAGTTAGTATGCCACCTTAGTTAGTTGAGTTTGGTTTGAGACCCATATATAGGGTTCTTCTATTTCTTTGTAAGTGAGTTTTTTTGGCTTACACAACTAAGAAGAGGAAAACTGTTTTCAGCCTCCACCCTTGTGTGTATTCCCCCATTGTGCAAGTAAGAAAGCTTCAAGCGAGACTCCTTCCTTCTCTCCCACAATCTTGACATGGTATCAGAGCCTTGTTCGTGGTAAGGAGCTCAAGAAAGCAAGCCCAGCTCGCGGTGTTCTGGTAAGAGGAGCAGTGTTGCTTTCATTTTCTATTTTGGGAGCAGATCTCTGCAGGTAGCACAACCGAAAATTGCAGGAGTGCATTGTCTCAGGTTGAGACGCCCTTCGCGGTGAAGCAAGAGGGCCTGTTTTGGAGGCGGAAGTTTTCTGCACGCACTCAGGAAAATGCTCAGTTTTATGCTGTGCAGCCACTGTTCTACAGGTCGGTGAATAGTTATTGTAAAAATTGCATTGTATGCTTGTGCGCAGAGACATTGGGAGTTACAGAATCATCCCTGTTGCCTGTTGATGCAAAATCGTCACTAGGAAGTGACTGTGTGGTCAAATTCCACTTTCGCCAGTTTTGCAGATTTTCCCTTGTGAGGATGAAGCTATGATTTTTGCAGTGACAGAATTTTTTGCAGTCTACTGTAATGGCATCTGATTCTCTTTCACAGATTGTCACTGAAAAGCTTGACAAGAACAACTTCCAAGCATGGAAGTTTAGAATGACGAATTTCCTTATGGGAAAAGGATATTGGGAATTTGTTGCAGGAAATGAAGAAGAACCAGTTCTTCCTGATGTTCCCAATCAACAGCAAATGCAGGCATTTAAAACATGGCATGAGAGAGCCAGGAAAGTTATGTACTGGCTATCTATCAGCATTTCAGACTCTATGATTGTGCATATTCAGGATGCAAGTACGCCAAAGGAGGCATGGGATACTTTGTCAAAAATGTATAGCACAAATACGCAAGCCAGGAAAATGCAGCTCAAGCAAGAGTTGCACAATGTGCAAAGAGAAAATATGAGCATCAACGACTACCACATGAAGGTGAAGAAGATTGCAGATGCACTTGCTTCCATTGGGTCACCAGTGGAAGATGATGATTTAGTTTCTGTGACCTTGAATGGTCTAGGAAAGGATTATGCACAGTTTCGGACATCCATTTCAGTTCGTGAAAGATTTCCTGATTTTGAGGAGTTGATTGCTCTTCTAATTTCCGAGGAACAGAGAAATGGTGGTGCATCTTCTTCAGGAGGAACTTCAAAAGAAGCTGTCTTCTACTCAAATGCTGGAAGAGGTAGAGGCAGAGGTAGAGGAGGCCGATATGGAGGCCGTGGCAGAAATCAGAATATGCAGCAAACTCAAGAAAACCAGTCCTATGGAGGAGGACGTGGTAACTCTAGAGGCAGGGGGAGCCAAAGAGGTCGTGGTGGATGGCAAAGAGGCCAAAATGCAAACAGTAATGTTGAATGCTATTACTGTGGTAAAATGGGTCATATGGCTAAAGACTGCTATAAAAAGCAGAATGACATCATGAATGGAAAACTGCAACAAGGGAACTATGCATCTTCTAGTAGACAGGGTGATGACAGAAATGAGCATTTGTTTATGGTGCAGCACATGAACAATTCTGTGACAAGTGCTGAAGAAAGCAATGATGTATGGTATGTTGACTCAGGTGCATCAAACCACATGACAGGTCATGCAGAATGGATGGAGGATGCAAGGAAAATGGAAAAACCAGGATTTGTGGAGACTGGTGATGATACTGCACATCCTATTGTGCAGATTGGAAAAATTCCTTTGTCTATGCAGGATGGGAAAAAGAAATACCTATCCGATGTATTTCATGTCCCGAATATCACCAAGAATTTGGTTTCAGTTGGTCAAATGGTTGAACAGGGCTTGCAGGTCATATTTAATCCTCATGGATGCTTTGTTGAGGATATGAAAAATAAAGGTCGTTTGATAGCAAAAGGAAAGAAGAAGGGCAGAATGTTTACATTGGATGCAGACATGTCTGAATTGAGTGCAGCAATGTTTGCACATGGGACCGGTGTAGTTGCAGATATTGATATCTGGCATAAACGCATTGGTCATGTTAATGTACAGCGACTTAAATCAATGCAGGCACAAAATATTGTTGCAGGATTGCCAAAATTCAAGGTTGGAGAAATGCATAAGGTATGTGAAGCCTGTCAGTTTGGAAAACAGGCAAGGAAACCATTTCCTAGACATGTTCAAGAGAGTGAGAAGCCATTGTAATTAATCCACTCTGATGTGTGGACTACTAAAGCTGCATCTCTTAGAGGCTGTCATTATTTTGTCACTTTCATTGATGACTATAGCAGAAAAGTTTGGGTGTATTTTATGAAAAAGAAAAGTGAAGTGTTTGGGCATTTCAAAACCCTTAAAGCTATTGCTGAAAAAGAAACAGGTCTGCAAATAAAATGCCTAAGGTCAGATGGAGGGGGAGAGTACCTCTCAAATGAGTTTACAAAGTTCTTGCAGGAGCATGGCATAAAGCAGCAATATTCATGCAGCTATACCCCACAACAAAATGGAATTGCAGAAAGGAAAAACAGGCATATTGGAGAGGTATCTCATGCCATGCTCAATGAAAAAGACTTGCCAGATTTTTATTGGGCTGAAGCAGTTGCTACAGCAGTCTACATAATGAACAGGACTCCCACTGTAGCAATACATGGAATGACTCCAGAGGAGAGGTATACTGGTAGGAAACCAGATATTTCTCATTTGAAAATTTTTGGTTGCATTGCCTATATACATGTGCCAGATGAGTTGAGATCCAAGTTGGATCCAAAAGCTGAGAAGTGCATCTTTATTGGTTACTCTCTGCAGCAAAAAGGGTATAGATGCTATAACCCTTCTACTCGGAAGTTTACAGTGAGCAGAGATGTTGTTTTTGATGAGATGAGTAGCTGGTATAAACCAGTAAATGTGATTGATGATGTAGATGCACAAAATGGTAATGCTGCACAGAATCCACAGCAGCAGTCACAAAATATTAGTGGACCTGGAGCGTCTCCTAGCAGTGGTTCACATTCTTCGCCATGGACAGGCAGATTGAGATCAGGAGAATCTTCTCAAGGCAGTGCAAATAGTGGTATGCAAGTGTCACGAAAAGGAAAAGAGAAGGTAGATCAGCCCATGTTTGATGTGAATGCAGGTCACTCTTATGTAGATGGTGAATCCAGTGGCTCAGAACAGAGCATTGATGATGAGTTGGGTATTCCTTCTATTGTTACACCTGGAGTAAGGAAGACCAGGGATGTTTTGAGAGCACCTGGGAGTGAACCTACTTTGCGCAGGTCTACGAGAGCTAGGTATCCTGTGGATAGGCTGAAATATGATGGATTTACAACCATTCACTATGCATATATGGTTAAAGTGATACAGGAACCAGAACCCACTTCTTTTGAGGAAGCCATGGGAAAAGAAAAATGGGAGAAAGCCATGGATGAAGAAATGGATGCCTTGGAAGCAAATGCTACATGGGAATTGGTACCCTTGCCTAAAGGTAAAAATGCAATTGGCTGTAAGTGGGTTTATAAGGTGAAGCACAATGCAGATGGTTCTGTGAATAGATACAAGGCAAGATTAGTAGTCAAGGGGTATGCACAAACATATGGCATTGACTATGAAGAAACATTCAGTCCGGTTGCAAGGATGGCAACAGTAAGAGCAGTCATTGCTATGGCTGCATCAAAGGGATGGTCTTTACATCAGATGGATGTAAAGAATACCTTCTTGCATGGTGATTTGCAAGAAGAGGTCTATATGGAGCAGCCACCAGGTTATGTGCATGCTGTTCATCCTGAGTTTGTTTGTAGGTTGAAGAAAGCCTTGTATGGCTTGAAGCAAGCACCTAGAGCATGGTCTGACAAGATAGGACAGTATCTTGTCACTATTGGCTTTCAGATTTCCAATGCAGATTTCTCACTTTATGTGAGAAAAACAGAGAAAGGTATTATGCTACTTGTCATTTATGTTGATGATTTGATTATGACAGGTGACAGTGATGAAGATATCCTTCATGTGAAAATGCTATTGAAGCAGAAGTTTGAGATGAAGGATTTGGGAGAGCTGCGTTATTTCTTGGGCATTGAGGTGATTAGATCACCAAGTGGGATACAGCTCTTGCAGAGGCAGTATGGATTGGACATGCTGTCCAAATATGGGATGACAGGCTGTAAGCCTATTTCAGTTCCTTTGGAGCAAAATGTGAAGCTGAGCACAGATGCAGGTGAGCTTCTAGAAGACCCTACTATGTATAGACGCATAGTAGGAAGTTTGATTTATATGACTATTACCAGACCAGATTTGAGCTATGCTGTTGGATTGGTAAGTCAGTTTATGCAGGCTCTAAGGAAACCACATTTGGATGCGGCTAGACGCATACTCAGGTATGTGAAGTCCACATTGCAGTATGGACTATTTTATGAGACTGGGGTTCAGATACAGTTGCATGGATACACTGATGCTGATTGGGCTGGTAGCATTTCTGATAGACGATCTACCAGTGGATATGTGTTCTCTTTTGGGAGTGCTGCAGTCACTTGGAGTAGCAAGAAACATCCTACAGTTGCCTTGTCGAGCACAGAGGCTGAGTACAAGGGTGCAGCAATGGCTGCATGTGAGGTAGCTTGGTTGCATAAGCTACTTTATGATATGCATCAGTCTACAGATGGGCCAGTTGTCATTTATTGTGACAACATGAGTAGTATACACTTGGCAAATAACCCAGTCTATCATGCTAGAACAAAGCACATTGAGGTGCACTATCACTATGTGCGAGAGAGGGTTTTACTAGGTCTTATTGATCTAGTTTATGTCAGCACAGAGGATCAGGTAGCTGACATATTCACGAAGGCATTGGGCGCAGAGAAGCTGCGCAAGTTCAGAGACCTGCTTGGTGTGCAGGAATTGGGATTGAGCTCGAGGGGGAGTGTTGAGATATCGAGCTCCACTCGTGATACGCCAGGGTGACCGTTGTGTATTTATGTCACCGACTTGTCAGTTGCAGATGCGGTTGGTACACCGTCCATGAATAATAGCTACATGATAGCTATCCTTATCTACTCTAGTTCGTGGCTCAGTTAGTATGCCACCTTAGTTAGTTGAGTTTGGTTTGAGACCCATATATAAGGTTCTTCTATTTCTTTGTAAGTGAGTTCTTTTGGCTTACACAACTAAGAAGAGGAAAACTGTTTTCAGCCTCCACCCTTGTGTGTATTCCCCCATTGTGCAAGTAAGAAAGCTTCAAGCGAGACTCCTTCCTTCTCTCCCACAATCTTGACAAAGAAGTGACTCGGGTGATCCCTGCTGACAGAATCAAAGTGCTAGGGCACTATGAGAAGAACGGGTATCAAAGGAAGGGAAACCCCAAGCTTCCTATGACTTATCGTTTCCTGAAAATCCATGACCCCACTCTATATTATTACTCAGTCCCTGTAGCCGATTGTAACACAATCCTATTTTCCCTACACTGATGTACCAATCATCTTGTTCTGCTTTCCCAAAATAAATGTACTCAAAGGGCCATGCCCTCATGAATGAACAAGATTTTTACTATTGCCTATCCTGATTGTAAATGTTAAAAAAGGTGTTAAGTGATGAACGAGTGATAAGTTGTTAACATAAAGAATCTTATTGTCCAGACGCAACCCCAAGTGCAGGTTCCAAGTCCGCTGGCTCTCGCACTAAGTACAGCTGTGATTCAAGAGAAGAAGTTCCTTCTCAAAAAATCAAGCCACCTGAGTTCGATGGCAAGGGAAGGATTGTTCAAGCTGACGTCGAGATCTAGATCGAGTCCATGGAGGACTATTTTGAGGCAGCGGGAACTGCATCTGCTAACCAAGCCATGCTCGCCAAATGTAAGCTTACAGGCAAAGAAAGACTTTGGTGGAAACAATGGTGTAGAGACCAAGCAATCTCGGAAGGGACAGTCACTTGAGAGAAGCTTAAGGAAGATGTGCGAGGGAGATATCTACCACCTACCTACCGCACACAGAAGATGAACAAAGTCTATGAATTGAAGCAGCTTAGAATATCCCTTGATGCATATTATTCAAAGTTCGTTTCTCTCTTAAAGTATGCGCCTCCAATGGATATGATACAATAGGTGTCAAAGTTTTATGCTGGATTAAATCCACCCATAAACACCTGCTTGGAATCAATGCGCCCAACGGACCTACAAGACGCACTCATTCAAGATGCACCAATAATACAAGAGGTTCAGGCCAAACCCAAGAACATTAGGACTTGGCCTTATAGAGATTAGAACAAGGGAATGTATAGGGCTCTGATTAAGAGAGTGCAGGATCAAAATTGGGAATCTAGGGAAGAACCTTCATAGTTAAAGGAATACGCAGATGTATTTCCTGAGGAGCTGACAGAACTTCCTCCTCAAAGGGAAGTTGACCACAAAATCAAGCTGGCACCAGGAGAGCTGCACCAGTCGCAAAGAGGCCATATAGGATGTCCATCCCGGAAGCCATTGAACTGAAAGAGCAACTCAAGCAACTGTTAGACCAAGGCTACATCCATCCTAGCAGTTCACCATGGGGAGCTCCGGTACTATTCCAAGGGAAGAAAGATGGAACGCTTTGGCTATGCATTGACTACAGAGGGTTGAATCAATCAACCATAAAAAATAAATACTCCATTCCAAGAATAGATGAATTACTTGACCGTCTTCAAGGTGCGAAGATCTTCTCTAAGATAGATCTCAAATCTAGATATTATCAGATAAGAATCAAGGAAGAAGATATCCCGAAGACTGCATTCAGCACAAGGTATGGACACTTTGAATTCCTAGTGATGTCATTCGGGCTGACAAATTCTCCTA